>NW_027507042.1:20000-55000 GCF_052324685.1 Brachyhypopomus gauderio | reverse complement strand
ACACGTGCACTCTTAGTTTTAGGGAGATGGGGACATTAAAACACGTGCACTCTTAGTTTTAGGGAGATGGGGGGACATTAAACACGTGCACTCTTAGTTTTAGGGAGATGGGGACATTAAAACACGTGCACTCTTAGTTTTAGGGAGATGGGGACATTAAACACGTGCACTCTTAGTTTTAGGGAGATGGGGACATTAAAACACGTGCACTCTTAGTTTTAGGGAGATGGGGGGACATTAAACACGTGCACTCTTAGTTTTAGGGAGATGGGGACATTAAAACACGTGCACTCTTAGTTTTAGGGAGATGGGGACATTAAAACACGTGCACTCTTAGTTTTAGGGAGATGGGGGGACATTAAACACGTGCACTCTTAGTTTTAGGGAGATGGGGGGACATTAAACATGTGCACTCTTAGTTTTAGGGAGATGGGGGACAATAAAACACATGCACTCTTAGTTTTAGGGAGATGGGGACATTAAAACACGTGCACTCTTAGTTTTAGGGAGATGGGGACATTAAACACGTGCACTCTTAGTTTTAAGGAGATGGAGGGACATTAAAACACGTGCACTCTTAGTTTTAGGGAGATGGGGGGACATTAAACACGTGCACTCTTAGTTTTAGGGAGATGGGGACATTAAACACGTGCACTCTTAGTTTTAGGGAGATGGGGACATTAAAGACGTGCACTCTTAGTTTTAGGGAGATGGGGACATTAAAACACGTGCACTCTTAGTTTTAGGGAGATGGGGGGACATTAAACACGTGCACTCTTAGTTTTAGGGAGATGGGGGGACATTAAACATGTGCACTCTTAGTTTTAGGGAGATGGGGGACAATAAAACACATGCACTCTTAGTTTTAGGGAGATGGGGACATTAAAGACGTGCACTCTTAGTTTTAGGGAGATGGGGACATTAAAACACGTGCACTCTTAGTTTTAGGGAGATGGGGACATTAAACACGTGCACTCTTAGTTTTAGGGAGATGGGGACATTAAAGACGTGCACTCTTAGTTTTAGGGAGATGGGGACATTAAAACACGTGCACTCTTAGTTTTAGGGAGATGGGGACATTAAACACGTGCACTCTTAGTTTTAGGGAGATGGGGACATTAAAACACGTGCACTCTTAGTTTTAGGGAGATGGGGGGACATTAAACACGTGCACTCTTAGTTTTAGGGAGATGGGGACATTAAAACACGTGCACTCTTAGTTTTAGGGAGATGGGGGACATTAAAACACGTGCACTCTTAGTTTTAGGGAGATGGGGGGACATTAAACACGTGCACTCTTAGTTTTAGGGAGATGGGGACATTAAAACACGTGCACTCTTAGTTTTAGGGAGATGGGGACATTAAACACGTGCACTCTTAGTTTTAAGGAGATGGGGGACATTAAAACACATGCACTCTTAGTTTTAGGGAGATGGGGACATTAAAGACGTGCACTCTTAGTTTTAGGGAGATGGGGACATTAAAACACGTGCACTCTTAGTTTTAGGGAGATGGGGACATTAAACACGTGCACTCTTAGTTTTAGGGAGATGGGGACATTAAAACACGTGCACTCTTAGTTTTAGGGAGATGGGGGACATTAAACACGTGCACTCTTAGTTTTAGGGAGATGGGGGACATTAAAACACGTGCACTCTTAGTTTTAGGGAGATGGGGACATTAAAACACGTGCACTCTTAGTTTTAGGGAGATGGGGACATTAAACACGTGCACTCTTAGTTTGAAGGAGATGGGGGACATTAAAACACATGCACTCTTAGTTTTAGGGAGATGGGGACATTAAAGACGTGCACTCTTAGTTTTAGGGAGATGGGGACATTAAAACACGTGCACTCTTAGTTTTAGGGAGATGGGGACATTAAACACGTGCACTCTTAGTTTTAGGGAGATGGGGACATTAAACACGTGCACTCTTAGTTTTAGGGAGATGGGGACATTAAACACGTGCACTCTTAGTTTTAGGGAGATGGGGACATTAAAACACGTGCACTCTTAGTTTTAGGGAGATGGGGGGACATTAAACACGTGCACTCTTAGTTTTAGGGAGATGGGGACATTAAAACACGTGCACTCTTAGTTTTAGGGAGATGGGGGGACATTAAACACGTGCACTCTTAGTTTTAGGGAGATGGGGGGACATTAAACACGTGCACTCTTAGTTTTAGGGAGATGGGGGGACATTAAACACGTGCACTCTTAGTTTTAGGGAGATGGGGACATTAAAACACGTGCACTCTTAGTTTTAGGGAGATGGGGACATTAAACACGTGCACTCTTAGTTTTAAGGAGATGGAGGGACATTAAAACACGTGCACTCTTAGTTTTAGGGAGATGGGGGGACATTAAACACGTGCACTCTTAGTTTTAGGGAGATGGGGACATTAAACACGTGCACTCTTAGTTTTAGGGAGATGGGGGGACATTAAACACGTGCACTCTTAGTTTTAGGGAGATGGGGACATTAAAACACGTGCACTCTTAGTTTTAGGGAGATGGGGACATTAAACACGTGCACTCTTAGTTTTAAGGAGATGGGGGACATTAAAACACGTGCACTCTTAGTTTTAGGGAGATGGGGACATTAAAGACGTGCACTCTTAGTTTTAGGGAGATGGGGACATTAAACACGTGCACTCTTAGTTTTAGGGAGATGGGGACATTAAAACACGTGCACTCTTAGTTTTAGGGAGATGGGGGACATTAAACACGTGCACTCTTAGTTTTAGGGAGATGGGGACATTAAAACACGTGCACTCTTAGTTTTAGGGAGATGGGGGGACATTAAACACGTGCACTCTTAGTTTTAGGGAGATGGGGGGACATTAAACACGTGCACTCTTAGTTTTAGGGAGATGGGGGACAATAAAACACATGCACTCTTAGTTTTAGGGAGATGGAGGGACATTAAAACACGTGCACTCTTAGTTTTAGGGAGATGGGGGACATTAAACACGTGCACTCTTAGTTTTAGGGAGATGGGGACATTAAACACGTGCACTCTTAGTTTTAGGGAGATGGGGACATTAAACACGTGCACTCTTAGTTTTAGGGAGATGGAGGGACATTAAAACACGTGCACTCTTAGTTTTAGGGAGATGGGGACATTAATACACGTGCACTCTTAGTTTTAGGGAGATGGGGGACATTAAAACACGTGCACTCTTAGTTTTAGGGAGATGGGGGACATTAAACACGTGCACTCTTAGTTTTAGGGAGATGGAGGACATTAAAACACGTGCACTCTTAGTTTTAGGGAGATGGGGACATTAAAACACGTGCACTCTTAGTTTTAGGGAGATGGGGACATTAAAACACGTGCACTCTTAGTTTTAGGGAGATGGGGGGACATTAAACACATGCACTCTTAGTTTTAGGGAGATGGGGGGACATTAAACACGTGCACTCTTAGTTTTAGGGAGATGGGGACATTAAAACACGTGCACTCTTAGTTTTAGGGAGATGGGGGGACATTAAACACGTGCACTCTTAGTTTTAGGGAGATGTGCGGTGACTCGTGACTCTGCCTGGTGAAGTTAATGTGAATTTATGATGCCATTACAGGACTCCATTATGTTTTTTTACGCATGGCCAACAAGCTAGATCACTGATGAAGATACGATCAAGAGAGAGACAGAGAAGAGAGAGTGTGTGTGTGAGTGTGTGTGTGTGTGTGTCTGTGCATGTGTGTGTGTGTGTGTGTGTGTGTGTGTGTGTGCATGTGTGTGTGTATGTGAACAGGGGACCCTTTATTTTCTTTTTATGTTACTGTTGACAGGAATGCAGTTAAATGTCTATGGAAGATGCAAATGAGAGTCTTTAGGTCTTTAGGTACCGCTTTGGCCTTTTGAATAGGTTTGGTATCGTGGTTTCATATCCAGAACTCTCAGAGCCAAATGTAACATTACTGACTCGCTGTGATCCAGACTTCTGTCAGTCTGGATGCATTTGAACACACACACACACACACACACACACACACACACACTCACACACACACACCACCAGCACCAGCACCAGCACCGCCCCCTCACTGCCAGCACCGCCCCCATCACCCATCAGCAACTCCCCCCCTCACCCACTAGTGCCACCCCTTGACCTCTGACCCCACGTGATGAGCACCGCTGGCGGTCCACCGGGTCCTTTGGGCACTTAACGCGGTCACATTTGCGTTGGCATGTGTGTGGCGTTGGGTGTTTAATCTGGGTGAAGTGGAGGGGCAGACACGGCTCGCTCGTCAGGACACAGAGCGGGAACAAACCACAGGACACCAGCCCAAATGGCACCAGGAAATCGTTGAAATCCGCCGGCAACTTTTGCAGACTTCCAGGGCTTATCAACAAAGGGTCCTCGCCAAACTCGGCACAGAGACGTAGAAAGTAGCAGCAGGGTTCTTTAAAGTTTATCTCTGCTGGGCCTTCTTATCAAGACAGGTCTTCATCTGCTGACTTTAGCAGGGACCAGGAGGGGGCGGGGCTAGGAGGGGGCGGGGCAGAGTTTTGTGAGGCAGGTGAGGGAGGATCTCTATCATCTAGCTTCCAGGAAGAAACGGAGTAGATTAGCTCTGGGAGGTTTGCAGGATACAGGAGCTCAGAGAGACTGAGGTCACTCCTACACAGCAGAGTCTTGGTCGCTCTGGAAAACGTCACGTTTCCAAAGCACTGAAGCTTTTTCCTTTGTGGACTGGAGCAGCAGAATTGAACAAGCAGCAGACAAACTTTGTAGATTCCAAGAAGATGAACGTTTGAGCCAAACCGCCACGGTGTCAGTGTGTCGTTGTGACAGGACGCTGAAGATCAGTGTTATTACAGTGTCCAGCTCCCGTTTGCTCTGCTGGCTGTAGCGGAGGGGGCGGGGGAGGAGGCGGGGCTTGTGTACATTTGCAGATGACGGACTTCCTCTCGTTTGTTCACCTTTGCTAATGCACGCCACATATTAATAATGATCTGAGAAGAAAGGTCACCATATCCCAACATTCCTTGCAGTGCATGGTGTCTCCGTTTCTTCTGGAGTGTATGTGTGTGTGTGTGTGCGTGTATGTATGTGTGTGTGTGTGTGTGTGTGTATGTGTGTGTGTGTGTGTGTGTGTGTGTGTGTGTGTGTGTGTGTGTGTGTGTATGTGTGTGTGTGTGTGTGTGTGTGTGTGTGTATGTGTGTGTGTGTGTGTGTGTGTGTGTGTGTGTGTGTATGTGTGTGTGTGTGTGTGTGTGTATGTGTGTGTGTGTGTGTGTGTATGTGTGTGTGTGTGTATGTGTGTGTATGTGTGTGTGTGTGTGTGTATGTGTATGTGTGTGTGTGTGTGTGTATGTGTGTGTGTGTGTGTGTGTGTGTGTGTATGTATGTGTGTGTGTGTGTGTGTGTGTGTGTGTGTGTGTGTGTGTGTGTGTGTGTGTGTGTATGTGTGTGTGTGTGTGTGTGTGCGTGTTCCGTGCTCTGAGGATCCTGTCCAGCATCATCAGTTCACAGATCCAGCAACAGTCGCCTTAACGTAAACAATGTGGCCTTAACGTAAACGGTGTGGCCTTAACGTAAACAGTGTGGCCTTAACGTAAACAATGTGGACTTAACGTAAACAGTGTGGCCTTAACGTAAACAGTGTGGACTTAACGTAAACAATGTGGACTTAACGTAAACAGTGTGGCCTTAACGTAAACAGTGTGGACTTAACATAAACAGTGTGCCCTTAACGTAAACAATGTGGACTTAACATAAACAGTGTGGCCTTAACGTAAACAATGTGGACTTAACGTAAACAGTGTGGCCTTAACGTAAACAATGTGGACTTAACGTAGACAGTGTGGCCTTAACGTAAACAATGTGGCCTTAATGTAAACAGTGTGGCCTTAACGTAAACAGTGTGGCCTTAACGTAAACAATGTGGACTTAACGTAAACAGTGTGTACTTGTTATCAAGTCAGTCAAGCCCAGTTTATTCATATCTCTATTAAACACTCATTCTCACCATGCAGCTACACACGTGTCTAGACAAGGGAAACCTTCTCTGGAACACATAAAAGCTCTAAAACAATATCTAATGTTTTCAATTTTCTCATTGTCATTCATAGTCATTATTACTATACAATGCTGGAATCTCAGCACAGCTAATTTGAAATCTGGGCTTATTTTCGTTATCATAGCTTCATCTCTTTCGAGAGATAAAGATATCAGTGTTTATTTCTCTATAGAGAGTTTGTGCGGTATTACGCTCGTTTCTGTAGTTAACACTTTTCCTCCAGGTGAGTTCAGGAGAGGCTTTGTGGGTTGAGCTGGTAGCAGAACCTGCTGGAGTTGCAGCGAGAATGATCTCTTGTTCCTCCTCTTCTAGCGAGAAGCTGTGTGGTCAGTTCAAGGGGTTTCTGACGCAGCTTTGACAGTGTTGTGAATCACCGATTATGAAATCTACTGGAATAGAGCATCACACTCCAGCGTTAACCCACAGCTGTGTCTTGAAATCTAATCTTGAAGCTGATGGTCTATTAAAAGACACTCACACACACAAGAAAATAATTGTTCAGGATCAAGATCCAATTCCATTTCTCCCACCTTTAACAATATCTTTGGACATGCTCTGTGGCATTTTGTAGAGTTTTTTTTTTTTGTTTTGCGATATGTCACTGTTATAAAAAGCTTTCTTAGAAATATCACCTGTGCGTGTTGTGAGAGAGAGAGGTCTGAACTGAGTGACGTGAAAGTTTCACATGAAGCTTATTATGAGTTAGATCAGACGTTCTCTGTGCCGCCTCGATCTGAAACCTGCCATGTGTTTCATTTATATGTGCTCCGCTCAGACATGGTATAGTATCAGAGGCCCATGCTTAATGGTGCGGTTCTCAGGTCTACCAGAGCCCAAACTGTAGGATAGTTCATCCCTCTGGTTACCTGATATGGTTTTATAAATGTTAAAATGACACAATAACAATGGCTTTTGTGCACTTAGATCTAGATAGATGGAATTTGTTTTGTTGAATATAGTTCAGTGTTTTGGTAGCTTTCCTTGTTAAGAAAGACTCACACTATTGTGTTATAGACCATAGACCAGATATGATTCCTGAGCTAACAGCGCTGTGTTCAGAGCGCTGCTCTCCTGAGTGCACCCGTTAAATTCTAGTTTCCAGGGTCAACACACTGTTTCCAGCCTCGTGGAGCAGGTGACTGGCTTTCCTTCAATCTGCCAGTGCCTGAGATGTGTGTTCAGAACGAGCAAATGTATGAAAATCGTCGTGCGTTGCGATTTTCGCTGTTCCGAGCAGCCTCCCACTGAGGTGTGAATTGAGTTTGGGTTTGAACATGTCAGCCAAAGGCGCCGTGTGTATAGACTTCCAGCGGGCTTCACTTGATCAGTGCGTATCAGAACGACACGTCTACTGACCAGGGCCATGCGGGACTCACCAAACAGGAAAGACCGAGCCACGCATCACGTTCCAGAGCTGATCTGGGACCTGTGTCCCGCCGCCTGCTTGCACTCGAACGTGGCCGTGTGTACAAGGAAGGACCTGATCGCAGACCTGCTAACACAGGGGGGCTGTGCCTGTAGGACAGATATGATCTCTGCAGCAGATGTCAGGGCGGTCTTGCGGGCTTGGGTCTCCACGTGTTTACACCAAGCGTGTACTGACGAAACGTGCTCTCCATGTGCTGAGGTTAGTAGCTACACCGGTGGTTGAATACGGAATCGCCTGTCCAGAGATGGGAGCAACAAACAAGTCTGTCTCAAAATGGCACACGTGTTGCTGATCACGTGTGACTCACGTGACTCTCCGCCTTGTCCCCGGGGAGCACGTTACAGTGTCGTGGCTGGTATGGGGTGCAGCTGAAGAGTGCATGATGGCAGTGTGAACACACCCGTGGATGAGTGCAGTGTGAACACACCCGTGGTTGAGTGCAGTGTGAACACACCAGTAGAAAAGGAGTGTGTCCTTCTGGAGGAGGGGGAAACGGTGAAGCTGACATCTCTTCCACACCTCACTGTGGGAGCTGTCTCAGTCTCAATATCTTGAAATGGTGATTTATCTCTCTATCTCTTTCTCTCTCTCTCCCTCACACACACACACACCCACACACACACACACACACACACACACACACACACACACACACACACACACTTTTTCTCATGCCTTCTCACCCTGTCTCTCTCTCTCACCTTCTCACTTCATGCCACACTGTCGATGTGTAGTGTGATTGGGGCACACAGGATGATCTGATTAGCGGGCTCCTATCCCTTTATCACGCATGTCTACACGCTACGCTACACGTTACACGTGCTACACAGCATCCACTGTGCACCACACACACTGTGCCACTACACACACTACAACATTTCGCATGCTGTGCTCTATATGCATTGAATGCTTTGCAAATGACCGCTATCATAAATGCCTCACGCTGCCCCGGGCAGCTGTATGTGTCCTTGTCCGACCCCTACGGAGACTGAGTTCGCTCCCGAGGTGTCAATTCCAGGTTCAGAAAGTAAAAGTCCTCACCAGGATTTTGCTCAGGCTTCCTTTTACTTTCTGAACCTGGAATTGACACCTCTGGTTAGCTCTGAGTTAGCCTGAGGTAGCCAGAGTTAGCCCTGAGTTAGCATGAGTTAGCCTGAGGTATCTAGAGTTAGCCCTGAGTTAGCCCTGAGTTAGCATGAGTTAGCCAGAGTTAGCCCTGAGTTAGCCCTGAGTTAGCCTGAGGTATCTAGAGTTAGCCTGAGTTAGCAGGCAAGCGTGTGAACGTATTAACAGACCCAGAGACCCTGGCCGCGGCCTGCCTGTGGCTGTGGTGGTTTCCATGGAGGGCATCTGGGGTTAGGTGTGCTCCAGACAAGCGTGGGGTCACCTCCGCATGGTTCTGATCCACCGCGCGTGATGGGGAAGGCTGGCCCGTGGGGAGCCCGTCTTCAACACCTCCAGGCATAGCAGCTACGAGGTCCATATCAGCGTGCTGACAAGTGTGTAGGATGTTTTTGTAGCGCACGGAGGTGTTGTTTTGTGTATTTATAATAAAACAGAAAAGATGAGCAATATTGAACTGCATGCTCTGGGATTCAGGGTACAGTGAGATACAATAACATAAAAAGATGAACAAGGGAAACGGACAATCAGCTCTCCTGCAGCATAGTGTAATAGAGTTCAATAGAGTTTAATAGAGTTTAATAGAGTTTAATATTACAAATATTTCATAGTCTGTACAAAAGGACAGAATGGCAGCTAATGGCATGTAAATACTGTAATAATGAGTGTTATGTTGCTGTGTGGGTTTTCTGGGGTTAGTGGGGGTAGATCACACACAGTCTGCTGTATAATATATAATACCTACGATGTCCTGCTGTGTCAGCACTAGAGGCAGCGGTAAGAATCCAGGCCACCGTGGGTGGGTATTGGGGGCGGGGCATGTTGGCTAGGGGCGGGGCATGCCACCTTGAGAAGGAGATCTGGAGGAAGAATCCGAACACAGCGGTGGTTCAGCTCACTCTTCAGTGTGGGTCGAGGCTCACATTTGTCACGCTGTTTGGCTGTAGACCAGGCGGACGGGTCCTGCTCGACGATCCTGTCCTCATACATCTCGCCTGGGCTGAATTTTCCTGTTGGGCCACCTAATGAGTAACCAGCAGAGTAACTGACTGGGTCTGAATGAGCGTATGTCAGAAGAGTGCTGTTAGCGCATGTCTTTCCACATTCATACATGTAGGCTAAATCCTGTTCTGGAGGTAAACGGAAATAGAATGGTATTAGTTCTAATATCGTATCAGTAAATACACGTTAAGCCCACAGTCACAGTCACGTGAAGTCAGTCAAATACAGACAGCCATGGACAAGTTAACTCAATGTTCAAGTCATGTGACAATGTGTGATCTTACTGTGTATGGATGTAGTCTATGGATTATGACTTGCAGTGTGTATATGTGTGTATGTGTGTGTGTGTGTGTGTGTGTGTGTGTGTGTGTGTGCATTTGCATGTGCGTGTGTGCAAGCGTGCGTGTCTGTGTGTGTGTGTGTGTGTGTGTGTGTGTGTGTGTGCATGTGCATGTGTGCATGCATGCGTGTGTGTGTGTGTATGTGTGTGTGCACGTGCATGGTGTGTGTGTGTGTGTGTGTGTGTGTGTGTGCATGTGCATGTGTGCATGCGTGCGTGTCTGTGTGTGTGTGTGTGTGTGTGTGTGTGCTAAATCCATCTCCGAGCTCCTGAAGTGTTTTGCCACAGAAGGAAGCCCAACCTGACTGTGATATTCAGCTCATTCAGAACACACTGCTCTGGTTTGGCTAATGATTATTTGGCCTTTTTACATGATGGTGGTTAGGACATCATTATTAAAGCATTGCCATGTTGCTGTGTGTGTGTGTGTGTGTGTGTGTGTGTGTGCATGTGCATGCGTGTGAGGGTGTGTGTGTGTGTGTGTGTGTGTGTGTGAGGGTGTGTGTGTGTGTGTGTGTGGTTGTGCATGTGCATGCGTGTGAGGGTGTGTGTGTGTGTGTGTGTGTGTGCGTGCATGTGCATGTGTGTGAGGGTGTGTGTGTGTGTGTGCGTGCACATGCATGCGTGTGAGGGTGTGTGTGTGTGTGTGTGTGTGTGCGTGCACGTGCATGCGTGTGAGGGTGTGTGTGTGTGTGTGTGTGTGTGTGCGTGCCCATGCATGCGTGTGAGGGTGTGTGTGTGTGTGTGTGTGCGTGCACGTGCATGCGTGTGAGGGTGTGTGTGTGTGTGTGTGTGTGTGCGTGCACGTGCATGCGTGTGAGGGTGTGTGTGTGTGTGTGTGTGTGTGTGTGTGTGCGTGCACGTGCATGCGTGTGAGGGTGTGTGTGTGTGTGTGTGCGTGCACGTGCATGCGTGTGAGGGTGTGTGTGTGTGTGTGTGTGTGTGTGTGTGTGTGTGTGTGTGTGTGCAAGGCTGTCCTGCGGTGTGTCAGAAGTTCTGTGTCATCATCTCCAAGGTCTGGGCGTGAGGTGTTACCCTGGTGCTGCCGTGTCAGGAAACACTGCTGCCAGGTTTGCGCTGGCGTCTGTTAGTCCGTTAGATCCGGCGCTGGAAGGTCCGGTGCTTTGGAAGGTCATTCCCTCCGAACACGGCTGGGGGCGGCTCAGCCATGCCAGACGCTCACAGACTCCCTCCCCAGCAGTGCTCCACGCCCAGACCTTCTCCTGCACTTCAGCCTCCCTGCCATGTGTTAGCATGCTATGCTAGGTGGGGAAAGAGAGGTGTTCGGCTGTTTGGCACAGAGAGGAGAGAGAGAGAGAGAGAGAGAGGAGAGGAGAGAGAGAGAGAGAGAGGAGAGAGAGAGAGAGGAGAGAGAGAGAGAGAGAGAGAGAGAGAGAGAGAGAGAGAGAGAGAGAGAGAGAGAGAGAGAGAGAGAGAGAGAGAGAGAGAGAGAGAGAGATGCTCTTGGCTTATAAGCCCCCTTGGTATTCTCCACCTCTGAGATCAGAACCCGTCCTGTTCAGCTCATGAGAGAAGCCAAACCCCCGTGTGGATACTTTGGCTCAAGACAAGCATGGCTATTGGCTGGACACTCAGTGGGCGGAGCTAAGAGTGAAGGGGCGTTGGAACTGTGGCCCGACTGGAAGAAAGTCTTTGTGTCGCTCTGTCCAGCTGAAGTCTGTATTTTAAGGTGATTTGAGTCTCTGTGTATATGTGTGTGTGTGTGTGTGTGAGAGAGAGAGAGAGGAGAGAGAGAGAGAGAGAGAGAGAGAGAGAGAGAGAGAGCGAGAGAGAGAGAGAGAGAGAGAAAGAGAGAGAGTGAGAGAGTGAGTGAGAGTGAGAGCATTTGTATGTGTGTGACAGAGAAAGACCAAGAGTAGGAATAACTCTAAAGAAAGCATATGAATCATTATAAAGAAAATAGGAATAATTCTAAATAAGTAATAATTCTAGCTACTTCTTGAATCAGTCGGTGCTGTTGGTACTGTCCTTGTTCAGTATGATCCTGTCAGCAAAATCTGTAAAAAGTTCAGGTTGTGACCTTCAGTGAGCTTCATTTATTTATTTATGACACAACATGATGTTTGGTTATTTTGCGGGAGTACATGAAAATACAACAGATCTGCTATCATGTGCTCTCAGCATGCTGTGCTGCTGGCTGACCTTTGACCCCTCCCAGGCTGGACTTCCTGTGCCTACAAACCACAAGGCGTGGGGAGAGAAGACCAGACCCAGACACAAACACAGACCCAGACACAGGCACAGACACAGGCACAGACACAAACATATACACAGACCCAGACACAGGCACTGACACAGGCACAGACACAAACATATACACAGACCCCAGACACAGCCACAGACACAGGCACAGACACAAACATATACACAGACCCAGACACAGCCACAGACACAGACATATACACAGACCCAGACACAGGCACAGACACAAACACAGACCCAGACACAGCCACAGACACAGGCACAGACACAAACATATACACAGACCCAGACACAGGCACTGACACAGACACAGGCACAGACACAAACACAGACCCAGACACAGCCACAGACACAGGCACAGACACAAACATATACACAGACCCAGACACAGCCACAGACACAGACATATACACAGACCCAGACACAGGCACTGACACAGGCACAGACACAAACATATACACAGACCCAGACACAGGCACTGACACAGACAGAGGCACAGACACAAACACAGACAGACACATGCACATACACAGACACATGCACACACACAGACACATGCACAGACACAAACACAGACCCAGACACAGGCACTGACACAGACAGAGGCACAGACACAAACACAGACAGACACATGCACATACACAGACACATGCACAGACACAAACACAGACCCAGACACAGGCACAAACCCAGACACATACACAGACATATACACAGACCCCAGTCACAGGCCCAAACACATACTCAGACACATACACAGCCATATACACATACACAGATACAAACACAGAGACACATACACAAACACATGTGCAGACACATAAACAGACACATACACAGACACATACAGTAATACCCCAAAGATTCGCACTTCTGAATCTGTAGCTTTTATTTATTTATTTTTGCATTTCATACCCTATTGTAAGCAAAGAAAATGGTTGTCAGTGTCTCATAGAAAATGTGCTCACAAGCAGTGAGTTGACCATAATTTTATTGTACGCAAAGGAAATGGTAGCATGGCACTCAGTGTCTCATAGAAAAATGCGCTCATGAGAGTTCAACGTCTCAGAGAAGACGCAGGAGAGCACACAGTGGTGGACAGTAGATGTACATGTTCATACAGTATGAACACTGTATATGTTTACATTTACCTGTACAATTTTAAGGTAAATTACAACATAAATGTTTAAGTGAACTTGGAGTGTTTTTAGGGTTTAACATGTAAAGATAGACCTTTAAAGGCCTCTGTTATTGTCCGACCAAAATTCCCACACATTTCCGAAATTGCTAAGGGGTCTAGGAACATAATCTCTCTAGGACGGGAGTATTACTTTACACAATAGACACATATTGTGTTCGTGTGCCAGACACAAACACAGACACAGGTGTAAACACATACACAGAGCCAGACACACATATACAGATTCAGCCACAGAGTCAATCACAAATATACACAGGCTCAGTCACAGAGTCAGACATAGATACAAGTACACACACAGACACAGATACAGGTACACCACATATACACAGACACAGATACAGGTACAGACACAGATACAGGTACACACATATACACACACACAGATAGAGGTACACACATAGACACAGATACAGATACACACATAGACACAGACACAGGTACACACAGAGACACAGATACAGGTACACACACAGATACAGATACCACACATAGACACAGACACAGATACAGATACAGGTACACACACAGACACAGATACAGATACACACAGACACAGATACAGGTACACATACAGATACAGATACAGGTACACACCCAGACACATATACAGATACAGGTACACACACAGACACATATACAGATACAGGTACACACAGAGACACAGATACAGGTACACACACAGACACAGATAGAGATACACACATAGACACAGATACAGGAACACACATTGACACAGATACAGATACACACATAGACACAGATACAGGTACACACATAGACACAGATACAGATACACACATAGACACAGATACAGGTACACACATAGACACAGATACAGGTACACACATAGACACAGATACAGATACACACATAGACACAGATACAGGTACACACAGACACAGATACAGATACACACATAGACACAGATACAGATACACACAGACACAGATACAGGTACACACATAGACACAAATACAGGTACACACATAGACACAGATACAGATACACACATAGACACAGATACAGGTACACACATAGACACAAATACAGGTACACACATAGACACAGATACAGATACACACAAAGACACAGATACACACATAGACACAGATACAGATACACACAAAGACACAGATACAGATAGACACATAGACACAGATACAGGTACACACCATAGACACAGACACAGCCTGGCCCTGATGACAGGAGGCAAGAGCTCAGCTTTAATCAGAGACAGCTGCATGAACCACACACACACACACGCACACACACACGCACACACACACACACACACACACACACACACACACACACACACACACACACACACACACACACACACACACACACACACACACACACTCTTACCAGGTCTGTAATCCAGACTTGGCTTCCGAGTGGTGCTGGAGTTTTTAGGCTGGCCTTCTTGGGTGGGCAGTCATCTAGTGTGAGGGCCCTTGGAAAGAACACACACACACACACACACACACACACACACACACACACACACACACACACACACACACACACACACACACACACACACACACACATGCACACACACACACACACACACACATCCAGTGTGAGGGCCCTTGGAAAGCCACAGTGAGCCGAATGTTTTTCTTGGCCACCAGCTTCAAACACATTGGGCTTCGCCCCAAATTAAAGGTCCATCTGAGTGGTCTGGTGTTCCAGAAGGGCAGAGAACCAGCCAGGGAATGTTTAGTCTCCGCTTAATGGCATTTTTAATCGACTCTTCAACAATACCCCTCAATATCCTCAACACTACCCCTCAATACCCTCAACACTACCCTCAACACTACCCCTCAATATCCTCAACACTACCCCTCAACACTACCCCTCAATACCCTCAACACTACCCCTCAATATCCTCAACACTACCCCTCAACACTACTACATAACACACACTACTACATAACACCCTCAACACTACCCCAGCAACACTACCCCTTATATCCTCAACACTACCGCCTCAACACTACCCCCTCATATCCTCAACACTACCCTCAACACTACTACATACACCTCAACACTACCCCTCAACAACTACGTCCCCTCATTATCCTCAACACTACCCTCAATATCCTCATAACCTACTCCCTCAACACTACTACATTACACCCTCAACACTACTCCACAACACCCTCGACACTACCCCTCAATACCCTCTACACTACCCCTCAACACTACTACATAACACCCTCAACACTACTCCACAACACCCTCAACACTACCCCCTCAACACCGCCCCGCAACACGACTCCACAACACCCTCAACACTACCCCTCAACACTACTCCACAACACCGCTCAACACTAACCCCCTCATCACTACTACATAACACCCCTCAAACCTACCCCACAACACTACTACATAACACCCTCAACACTACCCCACAACACCCTCAACACTACCAACTCACACTACTACATACACCCTCAACACTACCCACAACACTACTACCATAACCCTCAACACTACGCCCCACAACACCACCCCCCGCAACACTACTACATAACACCCTCAACACTACCCCTTAACACTACTCCACAAACACCCTCAACACTATCCCTCAACACTACTACATAACACCCTCAACCAGACCTCCTCGACACTACTCCACAACACCCTCAACACTACCCTCAACACTACCCCACAACACCGCCCCTCAACACTACTACATAACACCCTCAACACTACTCACAACACCCTCAACACTACCCCACAACACTAACTCATAACACCCTCAACACTACCCCTCACACTACCCCACAACACTACTACACAATACCCTCGAACACTACCCCACAACTCTGCCCCTCAACACTACTACATAACACCGCTCAACACGTACTACAGTATCTCCCGCAACACGTCCCCAGAAACACTACTACATAAACACCCTCCACACGTACCCCACAACACCGCCCCCTCAACACTACTACAGTAACACCCTCAACACGTACTCCACAACACCCTCAACACTACTCCCACAGACACTACTACATAACCCCTCAACACTACCCCTCAACACTACCCCACAACACTACTACACATAATACCCTCAACACTACCCACTACACTGCCCCTCAACACTACTACATAACACCCTCACACTACTCATATCTCCCTCAACACTACCCCAAAACACTACTACATAACACCCTCAACACTACCCCACTACACCGCCCTCAACACAGTACTACATAACACCCTTCAACACTTCTACATACCCTCCCGCAACACTACCCCACAACACCGCCCCGCAACACTACCGTCGCACAACACCCTCAACACGACCCCTCTATAACACTACTCCACAACACCCTCAACACTACCCCTCAACACTACTAACATAACACCCTCAACACTACCCCACAACACTACTACATAACACCCTCAACACTTACCCCACAACACCCTCATCACTCCACTCAACACTACTACATAACACCCTCAACACTAGCCCCACAACACTACTCCATAACACCCGCAACACACCCCCACAACACCACCCCGCAACACTACTACATAACACCCTCAACACTACCACCTTAACACTACTCCACAACACCCTCTACACTATCCCTCAACACTACTACATAACACCCTCAACACTACCCCTCGACACGACTCCACAACACCCTCTACACTACCCCTCAACACTTACCCCACAACACCGCCCCTCAACACTACTCATAACACCCTCAACACTACTACATACCGTCCCTCAACACTACCCCCTCAACACTACCTCCACAACACCCTCACACTACCCCACTACACTACTACATAACACCCTCAACACTACCCCTCAACACTACCCACAACGACTACTACACAAGACCCTCACACTACCCCACAACACGGCCCCTCAACACTACTACATAACACCCTCAACACTACTACATATCTCCCTCAACACTACCCCAAAACACTACTACATAACACCCTCAACACTACCCCACAACACCCTCACCACTACCCCACAACACCGCCCCTCAACACTACTACATAACACCCTCAACACTACTACATACCTCCCTCAACACTACCCCACAACACTACTACATAACACCCTCAACACTACCCACAACACCCTCAACACTACCCCCACAACACAACTACATAACACCCTCAACACTACCTCACAACACCCTCAACACTACCCCACAACACCGCCCCTCAACACTACTATATAATACCCTCAACACTACTACATAACACCCTCAACACTACTCCACAACACCGTCAACACTACCCCACATCACAACTACATAACACCCTCAACACTACTCCACAACACCCTCAACACTACCCCACAACACCACCCCTCAACACTACTATTAATACCCTCAACACTACTACATAACACCCTCAACACTACTCCACAACACCCTCAACACTACCCCACAACACCACCCCGCAACACTACTAACATAACACCCTCAACACTACTCCACAACACCCTCAACACTACCCCACAACACTACCCCTCAACACTACCCCAGAACACCGCCCCTCAACACTACTATATAATACCCTCAACACTACCCCTCAAACACTACTACATAACACCCTCAACACTACCCCTCAACACCCTCAACACTCCCCTGGCTGTCTGGGGGTGTGGCCACTGATGTGTGGACTCAGGTCTTACTCCACAACACCCTCAATACTACCCCACAACACCGCCCCTCAACACTACTATATAATACCCTCAACACTACCCCTCAACACTACTACATAACACCCTCAACACTACCCCTCAACACCCTCAATACTCCCCTGGCTGTCTGGGGGTGTGGCCACTGATGTGTGGGCTCAGGTCTTACTCCCACACATGGTTCAGATATTTCATCTCTGAGATCTATAAACACGTTGGGGAGGATTCGTTATTCCGAGACTCTTCATCCCACTGTGTATGGAAGTATAAATGCACACACATAAATGTGTCCTATGCCTGTCTCATAAGCTCCTCTTCCTCCTCTTCCTCCTCTTCCTCCTCCTGCTCCTTCTCTTCCTGCCACTGCCTTCATCCTCCTCATCCTCACCCTCCTCACCCACCAGCGTGTTCAATTGGACTCACTTTTTGGGCAGGCTGCATGGAGCTGTGTGTGTGTGTGTGTGTGTGTGTGTGTGTGTGTGTGTGTGTGTGTGTGTGTGTGTGTGTGTTGTGTGTGTTTGTGTGTGTGTGGATCAGAATCTTGTGGCCTTCAAAAGGCTCCATTAATGTGTCTTCTGAAACTGAGCCAGCTGCTTCTAATCTGCTCTCCACCACATCCTTAAGTGTGTGTGTGTGTGTGTGTGTGTGTGTGTGTGTGTGTGTGTGTGAGTATGTGGGTGTGTGCACGTGTGTGCATGTGTGTGTGTGTGTGTGTGTGTAAGAGTATGTGGGTGCATGTGTGTGTGTGTGTGTATGTGTGTGTGCATATGTGTGTGTGTGGTGGTGCGTGTGTGTGTTGTGTGGTGAGTGCGTATGTGTGTATATCCTGTACCGTGGTGTTCATTGACTTCTTTGTGTTTGGTGTGTGGGTGTACACGTGTGTGTGCATGAGTATGTGTGTGTGTGTGTTTGTGTGTGCATGTGTGTGGTGTTTGAAACATTTCTGTGTGTGTGTGTTAGAAAACGTTTTTTGTGTGTGTGGTGTGTGTGTGTGTTAGAAACATTTGTGTGTGTGTGTGTGTGTGTGTGTGTGTGTGTGTGTGTGTGTGTGTGTGTGTGTGTGTGTGTGTGTGTGTATGTTAGAAACGTTTCTGTGCCACCTCTCTCTCTCTCTCTCTCTCTCTCTCTCTCTTTCTCTTATTCATGTATCCAAGAGAGCAGCATGGTGTTGTCATTAACTGTTGTCTGCCAATGGTTAGTGTTAGTGTTAGGGTTAGGGACCACCCTCACACCCTCACACATTTCCCCTCACACAGACCACCCTCATACAGTTACCCCCACACAGTTACCCTCACACAGACCACCCTCACACAGTCCCCCTCACACAGTTACCCTCACACAGACCACCCTCACACAGACCACCCTCACACAGTTACCCTCACACAGACCACCCTCACACAGTCCCCCTCACACAGACCACCCTCACACAGTCCCCCTCACACAGACCACCCTCATACAGTTACCCTCACATAGTTACCCTCACACAGACCACCCTCACACAGTCCCCCTCACACAGTTACCCTCACACAGTCCTCCTCACACCACTTTCAGTCACTCATCCTCACCCTTTCATTCACTCTGCAGATCACTCTCAGATTCACCCTCACCCACTCACAATCACTCTCTCCTACAGGTCACCCTCACCTCCTCACTCCTGCAGACTGTCCTTATGTAGACCACCCTGCTGGTGCTGTTGGGTGGGGAACTGCTACTAACTCTGGGAGAAGTTAACGACTTTCCAGCACACCGACTGCGATTCATATCACCACAGAACAGCCATTATGAAGGATTCTGCACTCAAGGAAATGAACCTGACACCCCTCTTCTCTTTCCTCTCTCTCTGCCCTTTTCACTCTCTCTTTATCTCCTCCTCTCTTTCTCTCTCTCTTTCTCTCCCTCCCCCTCTCTCTTTCTCCCCTCTCTCTTTCTCTCTCTCTCTGTCCTTCTCTCTATTTCTCTCCCCTCTTTCCTCTCTCTCTCTCTGTCTCCCTTTCTCTCTCTCCTTTTTCTCTCTCTCCCCTCTCCTCTCTCTCTCTATCCCTCTCTCCCCTCTCTGTCTCTCTCTCTCTCCTTTCTCTCTGTCTCCCTCTCTATCTCCTTTCTCTCTATCTCTTTCTCCCCTCTCTCTCTCTCTCTCTCTCTCTCTCTCCATTCTCTCTCTCTCTGCCCTTTTCTCTCTCTTTATCTCCTCTCTCTCTCTCTCTCTCTCTCCTTTCTCTCTCTCTCTCTGCCCTTTTCTCTCTCTCTTTATCTCCTCTCTCTCTCTCTCTTTCTCTCTCTCTCTCTCTCTCTCTCTCTCTCTCTCTCTATGATAATAAAGGGGATTAACTGCAGGCTGGGTGTCTGATGATGCAGGCTGTCTCGCCGGCCGTGTGTATTTGCAGACACGGCGACTAGCGGCTGGGAAAGTGCAGAGTGAGGCCACGGTGTGTAAGAACAACTTAATGTGAGCTGCTGCTAGCGGAGTGTCCCCGGGCCCCCCCACACACGCCCCAGGCTGCGTCTCCCCGGCACAGAGCGAGCGACCCGCCGCACGCCATTATGGAAATAGTGATGTTTTTATGCCTCCGGCGCTACCTTAAAACACCGACCCTGAACGCTCATCTACATGTTATATGCTTATGCAAGAAACTGTTTATATTACATGTAATTGGCTTCCAGGCATTTAGTGAAGAGGAGCGCGTTGTGTATGCTTACTTAAATATGTGTGTGTGCGTGTGTGTGTGTGTGTGTGAGTGTGTATGAATGTGTTCGGGTGTGTGAGGGTGAAGCTGTACTGTTGTACTGGTGATTTACTGGTGTGTTTTCAGTATAAGTCTGTTAGCGTATGAGTGTGTGTTTGGGTGATATGAGGTTGTTGATGTCTATTGTGCTAGATTATTGGTGTGAGCGTGTGTGGGGGTATATGTGTGTGACTGTGTGTGTGTGTGCGGTAGGGTGAGGTTGTGTGTATGTGTGTGTGTGTATGTGTGGGGGTATATGTGTGTGACTGTGTGTGTGTGTGCGGTAGGGTGAGGTTGTGTGTATGTGTATGTGTGTGTGTGTATGTGTGGGGGTATATGTGTGTGACTGTGTGTGTGTGTGCGGTAGGGTGAGGTTGTGTGTATGTGAGAGTATGAATGTGTGTGTGTGTGTGACTGTGTGTGTGTGCGGTAGGGTGAGGTTGTTGATTTCTAATATGCTGGTGAATGGTGAGAATGTGTGTGTAGGGTATGAGTGTGTGTGTGTCAGTGTGTATGTGTGAGGGTATGAATGTGTGTGTTAGTGTGTGTATGTGAGAGTATGAATGTGTGTGTGTGTGTGTGTGTGTGTGTGTGTGTGTGTGTGTGTGTGTGTGTGTGTGTGTGTGTGTTTGTGTGTGTGTGCTGGTGATTAATTGCTCCTGACCTGTTTTTGCTGCATCAGTAAAAATGATATTTGCATGTGATGATTTCATATGAGACTCACTAACTAATGGTGGTCATGAGAAACCTGTGCCATATTATCAGGTGTGCTATACTACCAGGAATGTATCTCTCTCTCTCTCTCTCTCTCTCTCTCTCTCTCTCTCCTCCTCTCTCTCTCTCTCTCTCTCCTCTTCTACCTTTCCTTCTACCTTTCCATCTATCCATCCATCTCCCCCTCTGACAGTGTGTGTCTATGTGCGTGTGTGTGTTTGTATGTGAGTGTATGTGTGTGTGAGTGCATGCATGTGTGTGTGTGAGTGTGTATATGACTCATATATGTTATCTTTTCCCATCAGGCCTCCCTGTGGAGATTGCGATTTGAGCCACAGGTAGCTATTAAACCCCTGCTGGAACAGGGAGCTTTGGGAGAAGCATCAGGTGGCTTTGTTCCTGCTCGGGATCTACTGAGAAGGTCCCAGCAGGAGGCCACATCTCACATTCCCTGCGTGCTTCTTATAGATGCCCCAGCCTGTGTTATTAGCATCACTTATGTCCCAGTTACTGCCTCTACTGCAACCAGTGTGAAGGTCACATCCAACATTCAGGTAGCGTGAAGGTCTACTCCAGCATGAAGCTGACATGAAGGTCTAGTCCAAACATCTAGCAGGTGTGAACGTACAGCCAACCCAGCTCTGTTGTAGCAGTGACCACGAGCATCAGGTCAACATCACCTGGAGACTGTTGAGAAAAGTGTCCCTCAGGGTGTGTGTGTGTGTGTGTGTGTTCATGTGCATGTGTGCGTGTGTGTGTATATTTATCTATTCAATCTTAATCTGCGTACCATCCGGAGGGTGTCAGTGCAGCGGCCCGTTCTGCTCTGGGCCCAACTCCAGGTCTCTTCTGGGTGTTTTGCCTCCAGCAGAACTCTCTGATCCAAAACACATGATTTCTATAGTTGGCCGCCAGACTTAATAACACTATTGGGCAACATGGCCTTTGTGTCTCCTGCCAATCAACTGCAGCAGTACTGGCAACTTGCAAATGTCCACAAATATGGACTTGTGCTAACGGGCCGCCCAATGGAGGATGGGTTCCCTTTTGAGTCTTGGTCCTCCCGAGGTTTCTTCCTATTCCCCACCATCATAGGGAGTTTTTTCTTGCCACTGTCGTCTTTGGCTTGTTCATTAGGGATCTGGACCCATACGATTGTAAAGCTGCTTTGTGACAACATGTGTTGTAAAAAGTGCTATATAAATAAATTTGACTTTGACTTTAGATATGTATTCATTCTTCATGTACATCATCAGCTGTTGAATCTAGGGCTGCTAGCATGAAAGTGCTAGCTACGTTTCACAGAGGTTTTGGGTCTTCTAGATCCAACAGTGTCAGTGTGGGTTTCTCTAAAGCTCATACAAGCTGTGATCAGTGATGGCTAAGTTACCTTGAGAAAGTAATCCGATTACTGATTACTCCTTTTAAAAGTAACTTAGTTACGTTACATATTACTTGATTTTAAAAGTAACTACGTTAGATTACAAGTTACTTTAGTAGTTACATTCAGCAGCAAAATAAATTTTTCCAATACTCACTTTATTGGAAGTGCATTTTTAACAGTAACAATGTATTGAAGCAGGTTCGGTAACCTGCTTAATCCAAAAATCCCGAGGAGGGAATTTGATAACGCAACCCTGGCGTGCGCAGGCTCCGCCCCCCAGTGTCACTTAAAGGGCAAGACTCGCCGTGAGGAGTAGGAGTCGCTACAGTATCTCCTGACATTACGTTTGTGTAGCTGCCCACGCAGCCCTAGTATTATTTGTAAATTTATGTGTAAACGTAATACAAGCGAACTGGGGTGGGTTTCCCGAAATGTTCGTAGCGCCAAGTACTTCGTAACCTCTTCTGAAACGTACGAGGTTAAGAAGTACTTAGCGCTACCCATCCCAGTTCAGTCAGCGCGTTATATTACTCCTTACCAAAAAAAGTGGTAAGATTAGAGTAACGCGTTACTAAGTAACGCGTTACTGACATCACTGGCTGTGATCATGCAACACAATACAGCATTTGTTCTGGAAGTATCACGCATGTCCACCTGGTGTTCTCCACGATTGTTTCCATGCAGCCGTGTTCAGCTAGCGATCGATTTCAGCAGCTGAAGGGCTGTTCCATCTGGAGTGCTGCGGTGTTGAGTTCCTCCTTCCCGGAGAAATCATCTCAGGCACTCTGTCCTGAGCCGAACCCCAGGAGCCCCTCTACGTCCCAGCAGAGCGTAAGCTGAGATCTCCCAGGAGAGAGTTCCTCTCTCGCAGGAACTCCCGTGAGTGGATTCGGCCGGGCGGCAGACTCCACTGAGAAGAGCGGCATCATGGGAAAGCTTGTGGATCTGCACGGCCGATACATCTGGAAGTGTTAACATCAGGAAGAGACTGTAAGACAAACTTCTGTCAAAATGGCAGTGCAGGCTGTTCTGGTTAACACGTTGCTCCACACACACACACACACACACACACACACACACACACACACACACACACACACACACACACACACACACACACGCACACACACACACACACAGGAATTTTTGTGTGACAGCACCTTGTTCAGAAGACTGCTCTACGTGGTTTGAAGTTCACTGTGGCCCTAGTGGAGATCATCCATGCTAGCAGCTGCTCAGGTGTACAGCTGTGCAGCCGTGAGAGAGGACTGTCTCCCCGGCACTGTGTTAGAGCCCATGTGTTAGAGCTCCTGTGTTAGAGCCCCTGTGTTAAAGACCCGGTGTTAAAGGCCCTGTGTTAGAGCCCCTGTGTTAGAGCCCCTGTGTTAGAGCCCCTGTGTTAGAGCCACTGTGTTAAAGGCCCTGTGTTAGAGTTACTGTGTTAGAGCCCCTGTGTTAGAGCCCCTGTGTTAGAGCCTCTGTGTTAGAGCCTCTGTGTTAAAGCCCCTGTGTTAAAGCCCCTGTGTTACAGCCTCTGTGTTAGAGTCTCTGTGTTAGAGCCCCTGTGTTAGAGCCCCTGTGTTAGAGTTAATGTGTTACAGCCCCTGTGTTAGAGCCCCTGTGTTAGAGCCCCTGTGTTAGAGCCTCTGTGTTAGAGCCTCTGTGTTAAAGCCCCTGTGTTAAAGCCCCTGTGTTAAAGCCCCTGTGTTACAGCCTCTGTGTTAAAGCCCCTGTGTTAAAGCCCCTGTGTTAAAGCCCCTGTGTTAGAGCCCCTGTGTTAGAGCCCCTGTGTTAAAGGCCCTGTGTTAAAGGCCCTGTGTTAGAGCCACTGTGTTAGAGCCCTGGCTATCTCTCTCTCTCTCTCTCTCTCTCTCTCTCTCTCTCTCTCTCACACACACACACACACACACACACACACACACACACACACACACACACACACACACACACACACGTGAAGGTGTAGCTGATGAGGTGTATTAGTTGCCTCCATAAAATCATAAAATCATATATAAAAAAATAAATGCCCGTCATAGTAATTAACTCAGTCATAAGCAAAACCTTTTTTCATTACTGTATGACATATGAGAGGTTGGGAAACTAATGATGCTATTCTGAGGACTGAATTAATACTTCAATCTGACTTGGTATCTAGATCATAAATGGCCCTTGAAATAGGATGAAATGAAGGATACACCACCAGAGTATCTGCAGTGATGCACAGCTAGAGAAGCCACGCAAATCAGCGGAGATTCATTAAGTCATTTGTTATGTCTGACGCTGACGTCTCCGCGCCGTCTCAGTTTGACCCGGCCAGGGAGACGGTCCCGTCGTAGTCTCGCACATCCATCGTGCTTGGCAGGAGTGTGTGGTCGACTCTCTCCACGGAGGGTCGCCTCCCCACACCGGCCCAGCGTGTCAGACCTGCCTTTGTCTACAAATAGCCAGGATTAGTGGTAATTAAGCCCTCAAATTCCTTCATGCCTCGCCTGGCACGTCATTAAGTCACTTTTCCAGTGTGGGAGAGAGGGGGAGAGGTTGAGATGGAGAGGGGGTGAGAGACACAAAGAGAGAGAGAGAGAGAGAGAGAGAGATCCACTCATCTCTGATGACCTTCACTCTCTCCCAGTGCATAATTAAGTGGACCGGTGGCTTGTGTTCTCCCCTCGTTCCTCTACGTCCCACCAAGCAGCGATGTAGCAGGACCACAGGAGACGTTTCTGCCCACGCAGCAGAGTGGCTGGACCCCTCTGAGATGTTGGAGGGGTCCCAGAGTGGCTGGACCTCTCTGAGATGTTGGAGGGGTCCCAGAGTGGCTGGACCTCTCTGAGATGTTGGAGGGGTCCCAGAGTGGCTGGACCTCTCTGAGATGTTGGTGGGGTCCCAGAGTGGCTGGACCTCTCTGAGATGTTGTAGGGGTCCCAGAGTGGCTGGACCTCTCTGAGATGTTGGAGGGGTCCCAGAGTGGCTGGACCTCTCTGAGATGTTGGAGGGGTCCCAGAGTGGCTGGACCTCTCTGAGATGTTGGAGGGGTCCCAGAGTGGCTGGACCTCTCTGAGATGTTGGAGGGGTCCCAGAGTGGCTGGACCTCTCTGAGATGTTGGTGGGGTCCCAGAGTGGCTGGACCTCTCTGAGATGTTGGAGGGGTCCCAGAGTGGCTGGACCTCTCTGAGATGTTGGAGGGGTCCCAGAGTGGCTGGACCTCTCTGAGATGTTGGTGGGGTCCCAGAGTGGCTGGACCTCTCTGAGATGTTGGAGGGGTCCCAGAGTGGCTGGACCTCTCTGAGATGTTGGTGGGGTCCCAGAGTGGCTGGACCTCTCTGAGATGTTGGAGGGGTCCCAGAGTGGCTGGACCTCTCTGAGATGTTGGTGGGGTCCCAGAGTGGCTGGACCTCTCTGAGATGTTGGAGGGGTCCCAGAGTGGCTGGACCTCTCTGAGATGTTGGAGGGGTCCCACAGTGGCTGAACCTCTCTGAGATGTTGGAGGGGTCCCAGAGTGGCTGGACCTCTCTGAGATGTTGGTGGGGTCCCAGAGTGGCTGGACCTCTCTGAGATGTTGGAGGGGTCCCAGCTGCTGGGGAGACCTTCACGTTTCACATGTTTCTTCCTCCTGTTCTCTTATTGGCTTTAATTAGCCCAAATCAGGCACATCATCCAAGTGACGGCATGAACACTGTCATTACGAAACCCGAACTGGACTGATGGATCACTGAGCACTAGCTGGGAGCACTGAACACACTCAATACACAATACTCAACACACTCAACACAACACACTCAACACAATACTCAACATACTCAACACAACACACTCAACACAACGCACTCAATACAATAAATACAATACTCAACACAATACTCAACACAACACTCAATATAAATTCAATGCTCTCAACATAACACGCTCAACACAACACAATGAACACAACACACTCAGCAGACAACTCAACACACTGAACATAACACAGTGAACACCGCACATCACACTGAACACAACACACTGAAAATAACACACTGAATCCACCACACTGAACACAACACACTGAACAGAACACACTGAATCCACCACACTGAACACAGCACTGAACACAGCTCGCTGGGTGAGCAGCTGGAGGTGTTGCTCCTTTAAGGGGAGCGTGACAGGCCTGTGGTGGTTCTGAGGGTAACATGTACAAACAGTGCAGCATGATGTTTGTTTGAGATGTTGCACAATGCTCAAACGAGATCTTAAAACCAAGCGAGGAGTCACGAGAGACGACAAGTCCGTTCTTGGTACTTCATAACAGTGCAACCACAACAGCTGACCCAGAGTAAACCCACAGAGTAAAGCAGTTTACTTCCAGAGTAAACCACACATGATGGCAGACCCAGAGTAAACCCACAGAGTAAAGAAGTCCCAGAGTAACCTACACAGTATGGCAGACTCAGAGTAAACCACAGAGTAAAGCAGTTTTCTCCCAGAGTAAACCATACAGTATGACTGCCCCTGACTAAACCACAGTATATGGCTGACCCAGCGTAAACCCACAGAGTAAAGCGGTCCCAGAGTAACCCACATAGTATGACTGCCCCTGTGCAGAATAAAGCAGCAGGATAAGCTAATAATCTAGAAAGCAGCAATAAGATGGTGTGATGAGCTAAAGCGTCTGCAGGCCAAAGGTTTGAGCTCATCAGGAGGAACATGGGGTTCCTGCTTCAACTGGTTCAGCAGTGCTGGTTCTGTGGATGATTCAGGTCTGAAGGCTGAGTGGCAGCCCTGCACATGTGGGTCTGTAGCTGCTGAGACACGGTCCGTTTGGGCCAGGCTGGCTGTACCGTGAGCCCCTGCACCTGGGTGTAGTAATAAAGAGCCTCTCCTCCTCCTCTCCATCCAACAGAGGTTGGCCGAGATGTTGTAGTGAGGTGCTGTAGTGAGGTGTTGTAGTGAGGTGTTGTAGTGAGGTGCTGTAGTTAGGTGCTGTAGTTAGGTGCTGTAGTTAGGTGCTGTAGTGAAGTGCAGTAATAAAATGCTGTAGTGAGGTGCTGTAGTGAGGTGTTGTAGTGAGGTGCTGTAGTGAGGTGCTGTAGTTAGGTGCTGCAGTGAAGTGCAGTAATAAAATGCTGTAGTGAGGTGTTGTAGTGAGGTGCTGTAGTGAGGTGCTGTAGTTAGGTGCTGTAGTGAAGTGCAGTAATAAAATGCTGTAGTGAGGTGTTGTAGTGAGGTGCTGTAGTGAGGTGCAGTAATAAAATGCTGTAGTGAGGTGCTGTAGTGAGGTGCAGTAATAAAATGCTGTAGTGAGGTGCTGTAGTGAGGTGCGGTAGTGAGGTGCTGTAGTGAGGTGTTGTAGTGAGGTGCTGTAGTGAGGTATTGTAGTGAGGTGTTGTAGTGAGGTGCTGTAGTGAGGTGTTGTAGTGATGTGGTGTAGTGAGGTGGTGTAGTGAGGTGGTGTAGTGAGGTGTTGTAGTGAGGTGCTGTAGTGAGGTGCTGTAGTGAGGTGCGGTAGTGAGGTGCTGTAGTGAGGTGTTGTAGTGAGGTGCTGTAGTGAGGTATTGTAGTGAGGTGTTGTAGTGAGGTGCTGTAGTGAGGTGTTGTAGTGATGTGATGTAGTGAGGTGCGGTAGTGAGGTGCTGTAGTGAGGTGTTGTAGTGAGGTGTTGTAGTGAGGTGCTGTAGTGATGTGGTATAGTGAGGTGCTGTAGTGAGGTGCTGTAGTGAGGTGCTGTAGTGAGGTGTTGTAGTGATGTGGTGTAGTGAGGTGCGGTAGTAAGGTGAGGTAGTGAGGTGGTGTAGTGAGGTGTAGTGAGGTGTAGTGAGGTGTTGTAGTGATGTGGTGTAGTGAGGTGGTGTAGTGAGGTGCTGTAGTGAGGTGCTGTAGTGATGTGGTGTAGTGATGTGGTGTAGTGAGGTGGTGTAGTGAGGTGTTGTAGTGAGGTGCTGTAGTTAGGTGCTGTAGTTAGGTGCTGCAGTGAAGTGCAGTAATAAAATGCTGTAGTGAGGTGCTGTAGTGAGGTGTTGTAGTGAGGTGCTGTAGTGAGGTGCTGTAGTTAGGTGCTGTAGTTAGGTGCTGCAGTGAAGTGCAGTAATAAAATGCTGTAGTGAGGTGTTGTAGTGAGGTGCTGTAGTGAGGTGCTGTAATAAAATGCTGTAGCGAGGTGTTGTAGTGAGGTGCTGTAGTGAGGTGCAGTAATAAAATGCTGTAGTGAGGTGCTGTAGTGAGGTGCAGTAATAAAATGCTGTAGTGAGGTGTTGTAGTGAGGTGCAGTAATAAAATGCTGTAGTGAGGTGCTGTAGTGAGGTGCAGTAATAAAATGCTGTAGTGAGGTGTTGTAGTGAGGTGCTGTAGTGAGGTGCAGTAATAAAATGCTGTAGTGAGGTGCTGTAGTGAGGTGCAGTAATAAAATGCTGTAGTGAGGTGCTGTAGTGAGGTGCGGTAGTGAGGTGCTGTAGTGAGGTGCTGTACTTAGGTGCTGTAGTGAAGTGCAGTAATAAAATGCTGTAGTGAGGTGTTGAAGTGAGGTGCTGTAGTGAGGTGCAGTAATAAAATGCTGTAGTGAAGTGCTGTAGTGAGGTGCAGTAATAAAATGCTGTAGTGAGGTGCTGTAGTGAGGTGCGGTAGTGAGGTGCTGTAGTGAGGTGCTGTAGTGAGGTATTGTAGTGAGGTGTTGTAGTGAGGTGCTGTAGTGATGTGGTATAGTGAGGTGCTGTAGTGAGGTGTTGTAGTGATGTGGTGTAGTGAGGTGCGGTAGTAAGGTGAGGTAGTGAGGTGGTGTAGTGAGGTGTTGTAGTGAGGTGTTGTAGTGATGTGGTGTAGTGAGGTGGTGTAGTGAGGTGGTGTAGTGAGGTGCTGTAGTGATGTGGTGTAGTGATGTGGTGTAGTGAGGTGCTGTAGTGAGGTGCTGTAGTGAGGTGCGGTAGTGAGGTGTTGTAGTGATGTGGTGTAGTGAGGTGCGGTAGTAAGGTGCTGTAGTGAGGTGTTGTAGTGAGGTGTTGTAGTGATGTGCTGTAGTGATGTGGTGTAGTGAGGTGGTGTAGTGAGGTGCTGTAGTGAGGTGCTGTAGTGTGATGTTGTGAGGCTTCTGTGGGTGGGAATCAATACTTTTATATTGAGTGGAGTTCTGAGGACTTGCAGATGGGCGTGGCTTGGTGGGAAGGGAATGAGCTGGAAGGCAGGGGCGGAGCTTGGCCTGCTCCTCCACTCCTCTGTCACTGGAGCAGGGCAGGTCCGGGTCTGGTTCCAGACAGATGCTGAGCGGGATTGTGGACATGGGTGTCCTGTTTAGAGTACAGGCCTGAACAGCCATGTGTGAGTAGGGTTGCAGCGGTAACCGGTTTCACGGTATACCACGGTATTAAAATGCACGGTTATCATACCGTGTGCGTTTGCTTATTACCGGTAAAAAGCAAGCCAGCGGAGAAACTGACCCGCGCATGCGCAACTCCGCTCCGGTTCAGCTACTAAGCACACAGCAGTGAGAATGGCAGAAAGTGCATTAGACTTAACAAATTTTTTAACAAAAAAAAAGCTTAACTAAAATCAGCGGCGAAAATGACGTAATCGCGGTGGCTCCGCCGGTGAGCGCGGGTCTCGCGCGCTGTCGATTCGCGAGGTCGTGCACGTCTCGAATTTTGTAACTTTGCGCGCGTCGCGCCTCAGCGCAATGAACAAAGTCATGTTTGCAGGGTTCATACACCTTTATAAGGTGGAATTAAAGCACTTGTACGTAACTTTAAAGGTCCGTTTCAATATTTCCCAGCACCTTAAACTTAATTAAGTTAAATATTTATACATATACTCAAAATAATTCGCTTTTTATTAAATTATTTAATGGTTGTTTATTTTCAAAACGCCCAGTCTTAACGTCTTCACGTTCTCTCGTGTTTCGTCCTGGAATTACAAGAGGCTCGTATTTGTTAACGTAATACAAAAGAACTGTGCCGAGTCGCGCGCTACGGTCACTAGTGAAAGTGTAAATCCATAGATTTTTAAGGTCCTTGCTTTCACTGGATGTGAAAGATGCCATTAATTTACATGCGTTCATTTTCAAAATTTTACGTGCCTGTTTTTCATATGTTAAAACCAGACTCGGTGTGAAAGCCTTAAAATAGAAATCTCTATTGTGAGGGTCATGTCAGAAATAAATCCTCTCTTTCTGCAGTATCTGGTTATATTCTAACTTGGCAGTACAACGGACGTTTACAACAGTTGTTGATCAGACACTGACCCAGGTTGAGTTTATCAGATATTAAATAATTTAAACTTAAATAATTGTACTGAAATCCATGATTTAGGTTTATCTAATTTTGCAGTATTTATTTAAACATGTGTACAGCTTATTTTTTTAAAGGAGACATTTTGTATACAATAGTTCCAGGTTTCTACAATAAATAGTTAATTGAACAAAAAAAACTTGTAATTTCTTTAAGGGTCAGTGTATCTTTTAATAATATACAAACTAACTGTGATACCGTGATAACCGTGATACCGCGGTATTTTCTGAGACGGTTATCATACCGTGAAAATCTCATACCGTTGCAACCCTATGTGTGAGTGGGCCGTTAAACAAGATGAGACCAGGTCCCTGAGGGGCGGGGCTTCAGCCTGCACGTGGAAACAATAGGAGGAGTTGGTGTGGACTGCAAGCCTGCTGTGATGAGGGAGTCATTAAAGGAGTGAGGTTCTCTGCACCTGTTAGCTGCTCCTGCCTTCACATCCACCCACACACCCGGACACATCCACCCACACACCCGGATACATCCACCCACACACCCAGATACATCCACCCACACACCCTTATGCATCCACCCACACCCCCGGATACATCCACCCACACACCCGGACACATCCACCCACACACCCAGATACATCCACCCACACACCTGGACACATCCACCCACACACCCAGATACATCCACCCACACACCCATATACATCCACCCACACACCTGGACACATCCACCCACACACCTGGACACATCCACCCACACACCCATATACATCCATCCACACACCTGGACACATCCACCCACACACCCAGATACATCCATCCACACACCTGGACACATCCACCCACACACCCAGATACATCCACCCACACACCTGTACACATCCACCCACACACCCAAATACATCCACCCACACACCCAGATACATCCACCCACACACCCAGATACATCCACCCACACACCTGGATACATCTACCCACACACCCAGATACATCCACCCACACACCCGGACACATCCACCCACACACCCGGATACATCCACCCACACACCCAGACACATCCACCAACACACCCAAAGACATCCACCCACACACCCGGATACATCCACCAACACACCCAGATACATCCACCCACACACCTAAAGACATCCACCCACACACCCAAAGACATCCACCCACACACCCGGACACCTCCACCCACACACCCGGATACATTCACCCACACACCCTTATGCATCCACCCACACCCCCGGATACATCCACCCACACACCCGGACACATCCACCCACACACCCAGATACATCCACCCACACACCTGGATACATCTACCCACACACCCAAAGACATCCACCCACACACCCGGATACATCCACCCATACACCCGGACACATCCATCCACACACCCATACACATCCACCAACACACCCAAAGACATCCACCCACACACCCGGATACATCCACCAACACACCCAGATACATCCACCCACACACCTAAAGACATCCACCCACACACCCTTATGCATCCACCCACACACCCAGATACATTCACCCACACACCCTTATGCATCCACCCACACCCCCGGATACATCCACCCACACACCTGGACACATCCACCCACACACCCGGATACATCCACCCACACACCCGGATACATCCACCCACACACCCTTATGCATCCACCAACACCCCCGGACACATCCACCCACACACCCGGATACATTCAACCACACACCCTTATGCATCCACCCACACCCCCGGATACATCCACCCACACACCCAAAGACATCCACCCACACACCCGGATACATCCACCCACACACCCGGACACATCCATCCACACACCCATACACATCCACCAACACACCCAAAGACATCCACCCACACACCCAAAGACATCCACCCACACACCCAGATACATCCACCCACACACCCGGACACATCCACGCACACACCCAGATACATCCACCCACACACCCGGACACATCCACGCACACACCTGGATACATCCACCCACACACCTGGACACATCCACCCACACACCCATACACATCCACCAACACACCCTTATGCATCCACCCACACACCCAAAGACATCCACCCACACACCCGGACACATCCACCCACACACCCGGATACATCCACCCACACACCCTTATGCATCCACCCACACACCCAAAGACATCCACCCACACACCCGGACACATCCACCCACACACCCAAACACATCCACCCACACACCCGGATACATCCACCAACACACCCAGATACAACCACCCACACACCCGGACACATCCACCCACACACCCAAAGACATCCACCCACACACCCAAAGACATCCACCCACACACCCGGACACATCCACCCACACACCCGGACACATCCACCCACACACCTGGATACATCCACCCACACACCCAGATACATCCACCCACACACCCGGACACATCCACCCACACACCCGGATACATTCACCCACATACCCTTATGCATCCACCCACACCCACACCCCCGGACACATCCACCCACACACCAGGATACATTCACCCACACACCCTTATGCATCCACCCACACCCCGGGATACATCCACCCACACACCCGGACACATCCACCCACACACCCGGATACATCCACCCACACACCCGGATACATCCACCCACACACCCTTATGCATCCACCCACACCCCTGGACACATCCACCCACACACCCGGATACATTCACCCACACACCCGGATACATCCACCCACACACCCGGACACATCCACGCACACACCCGGATACATCCACCCACACACCCGGAAACATCCACCCACACACCCGGATACATCCACGCACACACCCAGATACATCCACCCACACACCCAGACACATCCACCAACACACCCAAAGACATCCACCCACACACCCAAAGACATCCACCCACACACCCAGATACATCCACCAACACACCCAGATACATCCACCCACACAACCAAAGACATCCACCCACACACCCAAAGACATCCACCCACACACCCGGACACATCCACCCACACACCCGGATACATTCACCCACACACCCGGATACATCCACCCACACACCCGGATACATCCACCCACACACCCGGATACATCCACCCACACCCCTGGACACATCCACCCACACACCCGGATACATTCACCCACACACCCGGATACATCCACCCACACACCCGGACACATCCACGCACACACCCGGATACATCCACCCACACACCCGGACACATCCACCAACACACCCAAAGACATCCACCCACACACCCAAAGACATCCACCCACACACCCAGATACATCCACCAACACACCCAGATACATCCACCCACACACCCAAAGACATCCACCCACACACCCAAAGACATCCACCCACACACCCGGACACATCCACCCACACACCCGGATACATTCACCCACACACCCTTATGCATCCACCCACACCCCCGGATACATCCACCCACACACCCGGATACATCCACCCACACACCCGGATACATTCACCCACACACCCTTATGCATCCACCCACACCCCCGGATACATCCACCCACACACCCGGATACATCCACCCACACACCCGGGTACATCCACCCACACCCCCGGATACATCCACCCACACACCCGGGTACATCCACCCACACACCCTTATGCATCCATCCATGCAAACATCCACCCACACACCATAATGCACCCACCCACACACGCACCCACTAACACACCCAAACGCACCCAGCCACACTCACATCCACCCATGTCTGTAATAGCAGTTTTTATGCAGTGGGAAAACAAGTGTCCAATCACACTCTGCCTGGCAACAATTGCGGTGGGTGCCCTGTGAGGGCCTTACAGAAAGGGGGCGGAGTTAAGATGGATTAACATTTGGCATCTGCTGTGGTGAACAGTGCCATTTTACACCAATGTGAAACTTCAT
>NW_027507042.1:12500-15000 GCF_052324685.1 Brachyhypopomus gauderio | reverse complement strand
ACCACAGTGTATAACCCCAGTGTATAACCACAGTGTATAACCACAGTGTATAACCACAGTGTATAACCCCAGTGCAACCACAAGTCTTTAATGACCTTCTACCAGATTTTGCTTCATAATGAGCTAATTATGAGTAAATCAGATATTTAAATGTTACTTATCCACTGAACACCTGGAGGACATTGATCAGCACCAGTGTTTCCTGGTCATGTGATGAGAGTCCCCAATTTTCTTTTTTCATGTTGTTACTATGGAGACAGGATGAAATCCTTTTTAAAAATTCCTGATGTGTTCTAAGCTGTTTGCTTTTACATGTGTTTGTTATTTATTTGCTGGAGAGAAAAAGGTAAACGAGTGTGTTGGGTTGGGTTCAAGACCCGTGTGTAAGATACATGTGTGTATGACCCTTGTGTGTATGACCCGTGTGTGTATGACCCGTGTGTGTATGACCCTTGTGTGTATGACCCGTGTGTGTATGACCCGTGTGTATGACCCTTGTGTGTATGACCCGTGTGTGTATGACCCGTGTGTATGACCCTTGTGTGTATGACCCATGTGTGTATGACCCGTGTGTGTATGACCCGTGTGTATGACCCTTGTGTGTATGACCCGTGTGTGTATGACCCGTGTGTGTATGACCCGTGTGTATGACCAGTGTGTGTATGACCAGTGTGTGTATGACCCGTGTGTGTATGACCCATGTGTGTATGACCCATGTGTGTATGACCCGTGTGTATGACCCATGTGTGTATGACCCATGTGTGTATGACCCGTGTGTATGACTCTTGTGTGTATGACCCTTGTGTGTGTGACCCGTGTGTATGACCCATGTGTGTATGACCCGTGTGTATGACCCTTGTGTGTATGACCCGTGTGTGTGTATGGCCCGTGTGTATGACCCGTGTGTGTATGACCCATGTGTGTATGACCCGTGTGTGTATGACCCGTGTGTATGACTCTTGTGTGTATGACCCTTGTGTGTGTGACCCGTGTGTATGACCCATGTGTGTATGACCCGTGTGTGTATGACCCTTGTGTGTGTGACCCGTGTGTATGACCCATGTGTGTATGACCCGTGTGTGTATGACCCGTGTGTATGACTCTTGTGTGTATGACCCTTGTGTGTGTGACCCGTGTGTATGACCCATGTGTGTATGACCCGTGTGTATGACCCTTGTGTGTATGACCCGTGTGTGTATGACCCATGTGTGTATGACCCGTGTGTGTATGACCCGTGTGTATGACCCTTGTGTGTATGACCCGTGTGTGTATGACCCGTGTGTGTATGACCAGTGTGTGTATGACCAGTGTGTGTATGACCCGTGTGTGTATGACCCATGTGTGTATGACCCATGTGTGTATGACCCGTGTGTGTATGACCCGTGTGTATGACTCTTGTGTGTATGACCCTTGTGTGTGTGACCCGTGTGTATGACCCATGTGTGTATGACCCTTGTGTGTATGACCCGTGTGTGTGTATGGCCCGTGTGTATGACCCGTGTGTGTATGACCCGTGTGTGTATGACCCGTGTGTATGACTCTTGTGTGTATGACCCTTGTGTGTGTGACCCGTGTGTATGACCCATGTGTGTATGACCCGTGTGTATGACCCTTGTGTGTATGACCCTTGTGTGTGTGACCCGTGTGTATGACCCATGTGTGTATGACCCGTGTGTGTATGACCCGTGTGTATGACTCTTGTGTGTATGACCCTTGTGTGTGTGACCCGTGTGTATGACCCATGTGTGTATGACCCGTGTGTATGACCCTTGTGTGTATGACCCGTGTGTGTGTATGGCCCGTGTGTATGACCCGTGTGTGTATGACCCATGTGTGTATGACCCATGTGTGTATGACCCTTGTGTGTATGACCCATGTGTGTATGACCCGTGTGTGTATGACCCGTGTGTATATGACTCTTGTGTGTATGACCCATGTGTGTATGACCCGTGTGTATGACCCTTGTGTGTGTGACCCGTGTGTATGACCCATGTGTGTATGACCCTTGTGTGTATGACCCGTGTGTGTGTATGGCCCGTGTGTATGACCCGTGTGTGTATGACCCGTGTGTGTATGACCCGTGTGTATGACTCTTGTGTGTATGACCCTTGTGTGTGTGACCCGTGTGTATGACCCATGTGTGTATGACCCGTGTGTATGACCCTTGTGTGTATGACCCTTGTGTGTGTGACCCGTGTGTATGACCCATGTGTGTATGACCCGTGTGTGTATGACCCGTGTGTATGACTCTTGTGTGTATGACCCTTGTGTGTGTGACCCGTGTGTATGACCCATGTGTGTATGACCCGTGTGTATGACCCTTGTGTGTATGACCCGTGTGTGTGTATGGCCCGTGTGTATGACCCGTGTGTGTATGACCCATGTGTGTATGACCCATGTGTGTATGACCCTTGTGTGTATGACCCATGTGTGTATGACCCGTGTGTGTATGACCCGTGTGTATATGACTCTTGTGTGTATGACCCATGTGTGTATGACC
>NW_027507042.1:0-7500 GCF_052324685.1 Brachyhypopomus gauderio | reverse complement strand
GCATACAGCTATGTTAATTAGATCCAGGCCAATGACCCGCTGACCTGCTCTTTGACCTTTTGACCCTTATTGACCTGTGTACTTTGACGTACCACCTGCAAGCTACCAGCAAGACCTGACACAGTAACCCTAACTCTCATTAACAGATCACCGCTTTTATCCCACAAAATGACCTACTTTTTCCAAAGCTGGAACTTCCCAGAATGCCCCCCCCCCCCCCCCCCCCCACACACACACACACACACACACACACACACGCACACACACACACACACACACACACACACACACACACACATCAGCGTTTGCAGAATTTTTGGTGCTGCGGGTCTCAAGAATGAAACGCTCAGTAGGATTTAGCGATTGTCATGATATGTACTGGTGAGAGACCTCGGGTGACCTGGGCCAGCATCCTTCACCTAGTGGGACCAGGTGTGGGGTGGTTGGGAGGGGAGGTAGTTCATCACAGGAGAGGGCGCTACACAAGCTGTTCCCCCAGACTGTTCCCCTAGCTGACCCAACCTGCCGGGCTGTCCCCACAGCTGAGACGGACGGCTGTTCCCCTCGGCTGACATCCTGACCGGCTGGACACGTCCTGCACACACCGCCTCTGTGGTGGTTAGCATGTGATGCTAAGCCCAGGCCCAAGTTTCACCTCCAGAAATCAACAACAGATTTCCACATTAATTTGGAAACGCAATAACACACACGTGTGAATAGCAGAAAGGAAACATGATCTGGGAGCCTCATTAAGTCATTACCTGTTTCTGAAGTTATTTCTCCTTCTGCCTCTTCTCTCTGTAGGAGTGGCAGCGATGAATCATGTCTGAATAGCCCGTATACACGGGTCTGACCGTAACAGCTCTCACAGCGTTTACTCATGAGGGAGAGAGAGAGCGAAAGAGAGAGAGAGAAAGAGAGAGAGAAAGAGAGAGGTACAAATGGTATTGAATACGGGAGATGTGTCTCCTAAGCTGTACAGGAAACCAGAGCCCATGGCACAGTTGGCGAGCTCCGTACCTGTTGCGTGTCAATGACAGCAGGGTTGTTTTACCAGTGCAGTCACGTCTCACCTGTTCAACACGCTTAACAGGCCCGGCTTGACTTCAAACGAACACACCAGCGACTGCAACCAAGTTCACTCTCCCAAACGCGCCCACGGAGGTCTCAGTGGGGCGCTGCGTTTGTGGAGTTTAGTGCAGATGCATCGCAACACATCACATGTGTGTCTTCTTGCATGTTGGAGACCAGCAACCTTATGAGATAAGATCCTTCATAAGATCCTTCAGAGGTACTTTGAGATGCTTCATAAGGTCTGTCAGAGATACTTCAGAGAGCCTTCATAAGATCCTTCACAGATTCTTGTGAAGTTCTAATGGATAACTCAGAATGTTCAGTAGTTCTCTGGGCATTTAATAGCACATCTGTGTATTTGGCTACGTTGTTTTCTCCTCCATAGTGTGTGAGTCTGATTGTTTTTTGAACAGCGTTATAATCAGACACTCACCTAAGGCCTTATGATTCGGGCTGTCTGAATCTGTTCGCTGATCCACTGTGGGTGCACATTAAAGGCTCCATGAGCATATCTGTACCTGCTGGTGAGACACCTCCGCCATGATGTAGGTGACTCACTCCCTCCGTCACGCCACAGCTGGTTATCTGAGATGTTCAGGTTTCTGCATGTCCCACTCTGAGGTTCGCAGCATGTGAGTCAGGCCTCCATCTGTCATCTGCCGATACTCAGACCTGATATCGCAGGCTCAGGGGGTGAGAGGGACCCATGGCATTCTGAATGTGTTTTCAAAACTACCATGATGTCATGTGGGGTACTGACCTGTCTCATAGGAATGGGGGAGAGAACCCAAATTCTGATGGTCTAGTTTCCGATACCCAGTGCCTCTGAGAGGTCTGTCCCAGATCCCAGCTGATAGATCAGGGTCCCAGATCCAAGATGCTCAGGACAGAGGGAAATATGAAGAAGCAGGTAAGATAAGTTCAGGAAGAGAGTGTTTGCCCTCTGAACCGTCACTGAACTGTGACTACACCCGAGACGTCTCATCACGGCATGCTTCTGTCGATCATGGAAATCGTTTAAGGTCAGGGGTCATCGGCGAGGTCCCGGCTCTGCTCTTGCGGTGTTCTGCGGTGTCGCCCGCAAACGTCGGCCTCAGCTCGGGGGTTCCTGACATGTCGGGAGAGACCTCGTCGCCCCGGGCGATACCCCATTGCCCCAGGCGAGACCCTGTTGCCCCTGGCAGCCCTGCTGACTCGCTGTGTAGTCACATTTGGCTCATGTTCAAAAACGAGACCGATTAATAATTCTGTTGTCGTTATGATTTTAGGAAGCTGTGTTTACGCAGGAGCAAGGACGTGAGGATAACGTAGAGGAATGTGCTGAATGCCATCGCTCTCAGACTGTTTGCCAGTGAGCAGTGTACTCTAGTGTACTCCAGTGTACTCCAGTGTACTCCAGTGTACTCCTCCAACATCAGTATTTGTGCTTAAAAGGTAAAGCTTTCCATCTAATGAACTAATAGACTTATTAAACATTTGGAGCAAAGCCCTCTGGGTAGTGACCTCAGGGCTCACGGTGTTTGGCAAAACCAAAATAGCCATGGATCTGATATCAAAGACCTTTTCTTATTTGCTTGGGTTTATATGAGGGTTGTGACCTCACTATGGAAGTCTCCCAGTCTCCCAAGGTTTGGTGTGTGAACCAAAGGTCAACACCGTACGGCAGGTCTGGAGCTGAGAGGTGTAGGTACCATGCCTCCACAGACAAAGGAAGGGGGGTGCTCCCCCTAGGTGCATGGCCCACATCAGGACGGATGTGGAACTACGTCATCAGACGAATCCCCTTTAAAAGGGAGGATCCCCCTTTGTTCGTTCTCTCTACCTGGCTGCATCAAAGTAGCTACCTAGAGACGAAGAGCGCGCACACCTTCGGGAATAAAGCGGTATTGGTTCTGCACTCGAACCCTGTGCAGCACGCGACGCAAGAAGTAACTAGTTCGCTACTTTTATTTCTTTTGCGGAGTTCGCTAAAACCAATCGCTTCAGCTAGCCGACGATTAAGAACTGTTTGAACATTCGCGCGACGGCCGGACCTCCGCGAGTTCATCTTAACGTCGACAGCGACCACTTCCCCGGGACACCACGCAACGGACCATCGAGGGACCGCCGATTGAACGGCCACCACAGCTTCCCCTGGACGGAGCAACGCGATCCAGCGGAACCTTCTTCACGAAAGCGCACGAAGGAGTCCTCCTCAAGAGGCTACCTGGCCTACTGCGCGGGCCGCGGACTGAACAACTCAAAGTAAGACTGTGCATCTGGGCAGACTTAGAACAATATCTTGTTTTACTGCTTTCTGTGTGCTTAGATCGATGCTTTGTGAACGCTTGTTTGCAGTGGTGTTTATAATCACGTTCATGTTAAACCGTACTCTGTTTAAGGCTTAAAGAGATATTCTGTTCAAAGCTTAAATAGGTATTCTGTTTAAACTTGTTCGATTATTCCCACTGATTCTTTTATTTCGTATAACTGTTAAACGTGTGTCCCACTATACGCTCGTTGGGGCTGTATAGTGACCGACGATACCGTGTCTTAGTTGGAGGAAATTTGCGTTGTTTGTGGCTGTAGTGAGAACTCGGTTTAAGTTTCGCGCCATCGAGTTTCCCTTTGTCTCAAAGATCTCCTCCCCCATACGCACGTACACACGCACGCGCATCCGCGCGCACTCGAAGACACGCACGCGCATCCGCGCGCACTCGAATACACGCACGCGCATCCGCGCACACTCGAATACACATCCACACACACACACCCGCATACCTACACACACACACACACACACACACACACACACTAGCCAACCCTCCTGTCCCCTTTGTTTGCTATGCTTTTATTACTATGCTTTGTGATCAATAAATGTTTTTATGTTTAAATACTGTCGTTTGAGTCGTTGCTTCTCTGTTACAACCTGAAGCCAGAACTATTATTTGAACTGTAACCTTCAGATTTATAGTTTGTTAATCAAACAATTTGGGCTACGGGAGTTGACCACAATTAGTGGCGACCTTAGTTAAATGAGTTTATATAAAATTTGGGTAAATTTAACACGGTCTGAACTCCCACCATTTCGTAGGTAATTTTATGAGACTGATTACTAAATAAATTTGGCCAGCACCTACATAATTGGTGCGCCGCGTGAGGGATAGTTGCTTGGCTTCAGTTGTAACCGCGACAACGACTGCGCAGTAACAACCGCATAGTTAAAGGTATATACACCCATCCCGCCACTAGGTGGCGCCAAAATCTAAAAACAAAGGTTTTGTTTCATATACACTCATCCATACCGGATAACACTAGATGTAATTTCAACACATAAATACATCACATTTCCCCTAAGAATAACAACTAACCATACTTCTCTAATTTGATCAGTGCTAATTAATGAGCAACCACCTTTTACTGTCGAATCTTATTAATTAGGACTTTTGTTGATCACATCTGGGGTGTTGTTATTCAGTAACCATTGACTGGTAATGAATTAACTAAGTTATATTGATAAGCATTGATGTTTTGATATACTGATGTTGATTGAATTCAGAGTAGCCTTTTCACCTAACTGAAAGTTCGGTTGCTTGCTCCTGTTGAATAGAATTTAATGCTGGTACACATCACTGGAGGTAGCTAGCGCATGTGCTAACTGTAGTCCACCCTTGCCGCAATTAGAATAGATCCCTTAGCCGCTCCAGTACATTGGGTTTGCAGAAGTTGCTGCTCCTCGCTTGTTGCCCTATTTGATATAGTCAAGGCTTGGTGCTAGCTTCATATTCCCTTTTAATACACTGCTTGTGGTTTCTATTTGAGACATTCAAGGCTTGGTGCTAACGTCCTACACCGTTTGAGTACATTGCTGGTCCCCATCTGATAGATTCAAGGTTTGCTGCTAGCTTCAGATTCCTTTTGAGTACATGCTTGTTGTCGTTTGACCTAGTCAAGGCTTAGTGCTGGTCCTATACACATTGAGTACAGTGCATAGCCTGCTTGCCCCTAGGAGAACTGAGCCCTAGTCATAGGCCTGAGAATGAGCACAGCATCAGCATCCCGACGCAACTCTGGGGAGCAACCCCCTCACATCTCCCTTCCTAACCTGATCAGCCAACTCATCCGGCTGCCTGATGAAGAGGAGAACAGCATCCAGCAATATTCCAGGGAGGACTGTGAGAGAAGGATAGGTGAAATGGTGGCTTTTATCCAGCAAGCTTCTGAGGTCAACATTCAGGAGGCCATTGGTCGAATATTCCTGCTCTTCCACAAGAAAACCAGGATGGAGCTAGATGCCCTGCAGGAGGAGGTGGATGACCTGACCAGTGCGCGACAGAGGCAGGAGGATGCCGGCTCGGGAGGTGAGAGCGACCTGGAGGTGAGGTCCATAGTGAAGGCAGTCAGCAGGATGTCCCTTCGCTCCCAGAACCCCAGAGATGGCCATGTCGTGCCTCCCCTGGAGCCAATACCATCTCACTGGGACTCAAGAGGTACCAGACAACCCAGCCTACGCCTCAGTCCGCCACGGCCAACAGTACCAAGAACTGCTCCACGCCACCACACTTCAAGTTATGACTCGGAGGAGGAACACCCTGAAGAGCTCCGCCCAATACGGGCTCCCCGAACCCCCTCCAGGGTTCTCACGTCCCGCCACGCGCCTGAGAGACCCCGAACTACGCATCAGCACTACTCCTCCTCCATGTCCCCCTTTTTCTTCTCACCCCCACGACGAGAGTCAACTCGCTGCTCTTACCGTTCTGACGCTCAGCACCAGGAACAAGTTCGCTTTGCTGACCAGCAGCGGAAGGGCCTCCTAGAGGTGCGGAGAGCTGCGCACTCCAGACCTCCCTACCAGGACTACAGAGACTACAGACCTAATGACTACTCCCCGGAAAGAGAAGAGCCCCCGCACCATGACAGATATGACAGACGCATCCTCCAGTCTCCTCAGCGTGGCAGGTGCGAGCCACATCACTATAGCTTTGCCCAAGAACTAAGACCTAGTGATGCCCCACGCCTAAAGCAGCTGGACGCCCTCGCCAAAGACATTGAGCGCTTTGATCCAGAGAAGCGCGACCACAACGTTGAAGACTACCTCAGAGAGATAAGGCATTGTCTTCTCGACCTGCCTCACTCCACCCACAGAGAGAAAGTCAAATTAATCTGGAAGACGACTTCCAGATCGGTCCACGCATTCATAGAGGCCCAGCCAGCCGACACCCGTGATGACTTTGATCTGCTCTGTGAAGCTCTAGCAGAGGAATACTCCCCGTTTGCGGATGAGACCTCTGCGACCATTTCAGCCATCCAAATCAAGCATGGCCGCCACGAACATCCCCGTGACTTCTACACCCGCCTGAGACACGCATACTTCCAAGGAAGAAATGGCCCAGGACTGGAAGAAGACAGAGCCTTCAAGTCACTCTTTCTGCACAACCTGCATCCATGCGTGCGCACCCACGTGACTCTCCTCACCCGGCAAGGTGACCCATCCATGCGTGACATCCGGAAGATGGCACAGATGGCCTGGGAGACTGTTGTCCGATCGGTGGATAAGAGAGAAGAGAATCCCCAAGTACTCGCCATGCAGAACTCCGCGAGCGAACCCATAGAATTGGAGGGCGCGGAAGTACCAAATGGTAACCGTGTCCACCATGGGGCTAGCCTGTCTCACCGCTCCCACTTGGAGAAAAAGCCAAGGGATTGGAGAGACGGACACAAACAGTCCAAGGGGGGTGATCTACACCAGTCAAGGGCACCCCAGAAGAGCCGTGGCAACCACTACTCCTCCCATGAGCCTAAGCGATCACCTAGAGAGAACAGATGGGACAACCAGGATCGGACCTCTCGACGCCAAGAACACAGAGACCGAGGCAGAAGTCCAGAGACAGAGTCACAAGACACTGCTGAATTAAGGACAGAGCTTCAGCTTCTCAAAGATGCAATCACAAAGATGTCCCAGGAGAAGGACATGAACACCAACCGGCCAACCAAGGACCGTGAGAAACGCTCTTGTGAGGATGGAGGCCCCTCAGTCGCATGACTAGGCCGAGAACCCTCCTCACCGCTATCCCGGATCCATCTCATTGGCTGGGGAAGGGAACTATCAAGTGAGAACGCACCGCCACCAGCTGCAGAGCAAACTTCATCCATCCTTTCTACTTCTTCCTCTCCACTCCTGCAGTTCCTGGGAGACCTGGTCTGGAAAGGCAGCGCCCAACGCATCTATACCAGTGTCTTCCGAGAAGATCACCCAAGTGTCAACACGCTACTGGATACCGGATCAGAGATCAGCCTCATCCGCACTGACACATTCTCCACCATGAGACAGGCCTCATCCGCCATGGGGAGATGCCTCAACATTGAGTCCCGTCAGCTTAGCATCACCTGCTATAATCAAGACCATGCCCCAACCAACCAGAGAGCTTGGTTGGAGTTCACAGTCCC
>NW_027507041.1:190000-201116 GCF_052324685.1 Brachyhypopomus gauderio | reverse complement strand
TACATGCCTTTAAGCCTGGAACCTTTCTGACATCCACATATAGGGCCCTCATGCTTAATCATAAGCCCAACATGTACACTTTAATCGGATAAAGTGTGTGGCATTACATGCTTTCATGCATGGAGCCTTTCTGACATCCACACATAGGGCCCTCATGCTTAATCATAAGCCCAAATGTGCACTTTAATCGGATAAAGTGTGTGACATTACATGCCTTTAAGCCTGGAACCTTTCTGACATCCACATATAGGGCCCTCATGCTTAATCATAAGCCCAACATGTACACTTTAATCGGATAAAGTGTGTGACATTACATGCCTTTAAGCCTGGAACCTTTCTGACATCCACATATAGGGCCCTCATGCTTAATCATAAGCCCAACATGTACACTTTAATCGGATAAAGTGTGTGACATTACATGCCTTTAAGCCTGGAACCTTTCTGACATCCACATATAGGGCCCTCATGCTTAATCATAAGCCCAACATGTACACTTTAATCGGATAAAGTGTGTGACATTACATGCTTTCATGCATGGAGCCTTTCTGACATCCACAGAGAGGCCCCTCATCCTCTCTCATAAGCCCAAGAGTGTCATTTAGTCGGATAAATTGTGTGGCATTACATGCCTTTATTCCTGGATCCTTCCTCACATCCAGAGAGAGGCATACCAACCTACTCTCATAAGCCCAAAAGTGCACTTTATTCGGATAAAGTGTGCAAAATTCCATGCATGGATCATTTGTGAGATCCATAAAGAGGCCTCTCAAATCCTCTAAAATGCCCAGGGAGTGACCTTTGGTCGGGCAAAGCGTGCGCCATAATCCTTGTCTTCATTTATGGTATACCATATATGTGGCTTTCAGAAGACCCTCTCCCCTATATACCTGATGGTAGGTGTTTGCATATCACCCATTCATAAAATCATCCAGACAGGGGGAATGAGATGCATGTCCGTCTGGGTGCACATTCGGCGGGCACTGTCAGAGGATCGAGGCCTCTGGATGATCCACCCCTTGGTCAAAATTGGAACATAGTGCGATTTTTGAACACAAAATCATACGTATGGTATAACATTTTTATCGACATAGAATTATTTTCGCCGAAAACTGACGCCTATGGTATACCAAATGAAGCGACATAGAATATTTTCCACTTGAAAACTTCGTGCTGCTGGTATATTTATGGACTTTGTGCATATTCTGAAGATTACTACTTGTATATGGTCTAACTCAGGAAGGGAAATAGACTAATTTCCAACAAAAACCTCATGCTACTGGTAAATTTAAGGACTCTGTGCATTGCCTGAAGATTACTACTTGTATAAGGTATAACTCAGGAAGGGAAATAGACTAATTTCCAACAAAAACCTCATGCTACTGGTATATTTAAGGACTCTGTGCATTGCCTGATATGACACTTCAGAGTCAATTTACACCTATTTCTAAGCAAGATAGAAAAAAAAACTGACAATTTTTCTTGATCCTGGGGATGTACCCGAGCTAAAGAGCATGTTTTTCGGACACTTTTATGCTTTTTTCCCTTAAAGCCACCACCTGGCAATGTTATAGCATTGGACTCTGTGCATTTCCTGAAGAAAATATCTTGTGTATGGTCTAACAAAGTAAGGGACATAGACTAATTCACTCATAAAACTCCATGCTTCTGGTATATTTAGGGACTTTGTGCAATTTCTGACTTGAAAACCTCCACATGATGTTGGTATAATAACTTTACCTCATGCCCAGATGAGTGCACCTTCATCGGACACTTCAACTAGGCTGAGGTGTCTGGAGGGTCCACCCAGTGGCACGTACATATGGTATAACAGAAAAAAAACGATGGAGTACCGGTGACATCTTGTGGACTTTAAGAGTCAATGCGCCTTCCAAATAAGATTAAACTGTGCACTTTTTTTCTAACAGCATTTAACCATGGTATAATTTAAACTAAACTCTCCTCTTTTATTCTAAGTTCATTTGGCCATGGTATATTTTATTTAAAATGGCCTTTTTTACTCAAAGTGTCTTTTCTACTGGTATATTTAATTTAAAAAGGCCTCTATTTTATTCTAAGTGTCTATGCCTCTGGTATATTTTATTTAAAAAGGCCTCTTTTTTATTCTAAGTGTCTATGCCTCTGGTATATTTAATTTAAAAAGGCCTCTTTTTTATTCTAAGTGTCTATGCCTCTGGTATATTTAATTTAAAAAGGCCTCTTTTTTATTCTAAGTGTCTATGCCTCTGGTATATTTTATTTAAAAAGGCCTCTATTTTATTCTAAGTGTCTATGCCTCTGGTATATTTAATTTAAAAAGGCCTCTATTTTATTCTAAGTGTCTATGCCTCTGGTATATTTAATTTAAAAAGGCCTCTATTTTATTCTAAGTGTCTATGCCTCTGGTATATTTAATTTAAAAAGGTCTCTATTTTAGTCTAAGTGTCTATGCTACTGGTATATTTTATTTAAAACGGCCTCTATTTTAGTCTAAGTGTCTATGCCTCTGGTATATTTTATTTAAAAAGGCCTCTATTTTATTCTAAGTGTCTATGCCTCTGGTATATTTAATTTAAAAAGGCCTCTATTTTATTCTAAGTGTCTATGCCTCTGGTATATTTAATTTAAAAAGGTCTCTATTTTATTCTAAGTGTCTATGCTACTGGTATATTTTATTTAAAACGGCCTCTATTTTAGTCTAAGTGTCTATGCCTCTGGTATATTTAATTTAAAAAGGCCTCTATTTTATTCTAAGTGTCTATGCCTCTGGTATATTTAATTTAAAAAGGCCTCTATTTTATTCTAAGTGTCTATGCTACTGGTATATTTTATTTAAAACGGCCTCTTTTTTATTCTAAGTGTCTATGCTGCTGGTATATTCTTGGACTTTGAAAAATCTTAACAGCGCCTAACCCTTAAATAGGGATGGTCGGAATACGGAACACGCAATACGCAATGTGCAATCCCAGCGCGACCTACTGCTTAGGGATGGCTGCAATACGGAACACGCAATGCGCAATACGCAATGAGCAATCCCAGCGCGACCTACTGCTTAGGGATGGCTGCAATACGGAACACGCAATACGCAATGAGCAATCCCAGCGCGACCTACTGCTTAGGGATGGCTGCAATACGGAACACGCAATGCGCAATGTGGAATGTGCCTTTCCCGCCCTCTTGATTAGGGACCAGGTGTGTTCTATTAAGGAAGCTTAATAACTTTACCTCATGCCCAGATGAGTGCACCTTCATTGGACACTCCAAGTGGACAGATGTGTCTGGAGGAGCCACCCAGTGGCAAATGCGTATGGTATAACAGAAAAAATGGACTTAGTGCATTTTCTGATCAGACACTTCAGACTGGATTTACACCTATTTCTAAGCAAGATAGAGAAAAAAACTGACAATTTTTCTTGATCCTGGGGATGTACCTGAGCTAAAGAGCATGTTTTTTGGACACTTTTATGCTTTTTTCACTAAAAGCCACCACCTGCTGCTGGTATATTTAAGGACTCTGTGCATTGCCTGAAGATTACTACTTGTATATGGTCTAACTCAGGAAGGGAAATAGACTAATTTCCAACAAAAACCTCATGCTACTGGTAAATTTAAGGACTCTGTGCATTGCCTGAAGATTACTACTTGTATATGGTCTAACTCAGGAAGGGAAATAGACTAATTTCCAACAAAAACCTCATGCTACTGGTAAATTTAAGGACTCTGTGCATTGCCTGAAGATTACTACTTGTATATGGTCTAACTCAGGAAGGGAAATAGACTAATTTCCAACAAAAACCTCATGCTACTGGTATATTTAAGGACTCTGTGCATTGCCTGATATGACACTTCAGAGTCAATTTACACCTATTTCTAAGCAAGATAGAAAAAAAAACTGACAATTTTTCTTGATCCTGGGGATGTACCCGAGCTAAAGAGCATGTTTTTCGGACACTTTTATGCTTTTTTCCCTTAAAGCCACCACCTGGCAATGTTATAGCATTGGACTCTGTGCATTTCCTGAAGAAAATATCTTGTGTATGGTCTAACAAAGTAAGGGACATAGACTAATTCACTCATAAAACTCCATGCTTCTGGTATATTTAGGGACTTTGTGCAATTTCTGACTTGAAAACCTCCACATGATGTTGGTATAATAACTTTACCTCATGCCCAGATGAGTGCACCTTCATCGGACACTTCAACTAGGCTGAGGTGTCTGGAGGGTCCACCCAGTGGCACGTACATATGGTATAACAGAAAAAAAACGATGGAGTACCGGTGACATCTTGTGGACTTTAAGAGTCAATGCGCCTTCCAAATAAGATTAAACTGTGCACTTTTTTTCTAACAGCATTTAACCATGGTATAATTTAAACTAAACTCTCCTCTTTTATTCTAAGTTCATTTGGCCATGGTATATTTTATTTAAAATGGCCTTTTTTACTCAAAGTGTCTTTTCTACTGGTATATTTAATTTAAAAAGGCCTCTATTTTATTCTAAGTGTCTATGCCTCTGGTATATTTTATTTAAAAAGGCCTCTTTTTTATTCTAAGTGTCTATGCCTCTGGTATATTTAATTTAAAAAGGCCTCTTTTTTATTCTAAGTGTCTATGCCTCTGGTATATTTTATTTAAAAAGGCCTCTATTTTATTCTAAGTGTCTATGCCTCTGGTATATTTAATTTAAAAAGGCCTCTATTTTATTCTAAGTGTCTATGCCTCTGGTATATTTAATTTAAAAAGGCCTCTATTTTATTCTAAGTGTCTATGCCTCTGGTATATTTAATTTAAAAAGGTCTCTATTTTAGTCTAAGTGTCTATGCTACTGGTATATTTTATTTAAAACGGCCTCTATTTTAGTCTAAGTGTCTATGCCTCTGGTATATTTTATTTAAAAAGGCCTCTATTTTATTCTAAGTGTCTATGCCTCTGGTATATTTAATTTAAAAAGGCCTCTATTTTATTCTAAGTGTCTATGCCTCTGGTATATTTAATTTAAAAAGGTCTCTATTTTATTCTAAGTGTCTATGCTACTGGTATATTTTATTTAAAACGGCCTCTATTTTAGTCTAAGTGTCTATGCCTCTGGTATATTTAATTTAAAAAGGCCTCTATTTTATTCTAAGTGTCTATGCCTCTGGTATATTTAATTTAAAAAGGCCTCTATTTTATTCTAAGTGTCTATGCTACTGGTATATTTTATTTAAAACGGCCTCTTTTTTATTCTAAGTGTCTATGCTGCTGGTATATTCTTGGACTTTGAAAAATCTTAACAGCGCCTAACCCTTAAATAGGGATGGTCGGAATACGGAACACGCAATACGCAATGTGCAATCCCAGCGCGACCTACTGCTTAGGGATGGCTGCAATACGGAACACGCAATGCGCAATACGCAATGAGCAATCCCAGCGCGACCTACTGCTTAGGGATGGCTGCAATACGGAACACGCAATACGCAATGAGCAATCCCAGCGCGACCTACTGCTTAGGGATGGCTGCAATACGGAACACGCAATGCGCAATGTGGAATGTGCCTTTCCCGCCCTCTTGATTAGGGACCAGGTGTGTTCTATTAAGGAAGCTTAATAACTTTACCTCATGCCCAGATGAGTGCACCTTCATTGGACACTCCAAGTGGACAGATGTGTCTGGAGGAGCCACCCAGTGGCAAATGCGTATGGTATAACAGAAAAAATGGACTTAGTGCATTTTCTGATCAGACACTTCAGACTGGATTTACACCTATTTCTAAGCAAGATAGAGAAAAAAACTGACAATTTTTCTTGATCCTGGGGATGTACCTGAGCTAAAGAGCATGTTTTTTGGACACTTTTATGCTTTTTTCACTAAAAGCCACCACCTGCTGCTGGTATATTTAAGGACTCTGTGCATTGCCTGAAGATTACTACTTGTATATGGTCTAACTCAGGAAGGGAAATAGACTAATTTCCAACAAAAACCTCATGCTACTGGTAAATTTAAGGACTCTGTGCATTGCCTGAAGATTACTACTTGTATATGGTCTAACTCAGGAAGGGAAATAGACTAATTTCCAACAAAAACCTCATGCTACTGGTAAATTTAAGGACTCTGTGCATTGCCTGAAGATTACTACTTGTATATGGTCTAACTCAGGAAGGGAAATAGACTAATTTCCAACAAAAACCTCATGCTACTGGTATATTTAAGGACTCTGTGCATTGCCTGATATGACACTTCAGAGTCAATTTACACCTATTTCTAAGCAAGATAGAAAAAAAAACTGACAATTTTTCTTGATCCTGGGGATGTACCCGAGCTAAAGAGCATGTTTTTCGGACACTTTTATGCTTTTTTCCCTTAAAGCCACCACCTGGCAATGTTATAGCATTGGACTCTGTGCATTTCCTGAAGAAAATATCTTGTGTATGGTCTAACAAAGTAAGGGACATAGACTAATTCACTCATAAAACTCCATGCTTCTGGTATATTTAGGGACTTTGTGCAATTTCTGACTTGAAAACCTCCACATGATGTTGGTATAATAACTTTACCTCATGCCCAGATGAGTGCACCTTCATCGGACACTTCAACTAGGCTGAGGTGTCTGGAGGGTCCACCCAGTGGCACGTACATATGGTATAACAGAAAAAAAACGATGGAGTACCGGTGACATCTTGTGGACTTTAAGAGTCAATGCGCCTTCCAAATAAGATTAAACTGTGCACTTTTTTTCTAACAGCATTTAACCATGGTATAATTTAAACTAAACTCTCCTCTTTTATTCTAAGTTCATTTGGCCATGGTATATTTTATTTAAAATGGCCTTTTTTACTCAAAGTGTCTTTTCTACTGGTATATTTAATTTAAAAAGGCCTCTATTTTATTCTAAGTGTCTATGCCTCTGGTATATTTTATTTAAAAAGGCCTCTTTTTTATTCTAAGTGTCTATGCCTCTGGTATATTTAATTTAAAAAGGCCTCTTTTTTATTCTAAGTGTCTATGCCTCTGGTATATTTTATTTAAAAAGGCCTCTATTTTATTCTAAGTGTCTATGCCTCTGGTATATTTAATTTAAAAAGGCCTCTATTTTATTCTAAGTGTCTATGCCTCTGGTATATTTAATTTAAAAAGGCCTCTATTTTATTCTAAGTGTCTATGCCTCTGGTATATTTAATTTAAAAAGGTCTCTATTTTAGTCTAAGTGTCTATGCTACTGGTATATTTTATTTAAAACGGCCTCTATTTTAGTCTAAGTGTCTATGCCTCTGGTATATTTTATTTAAAAAGGCCTCTATTTTATTCTAAGTGTCTATGCCTCTGGTATATTTAATTTAAAAAGGCCTCTATTTTATTCTAAGTGTCTATGCCTCTGGTATATTTAATTTAAAAAGGTCTCTATTTTATTCTAAGTGTCTATGCTACTGGTATATTTTATTTAAAACGGCCTCTATTTTAGTCTAAGTGTCTATGCCTCTGGTATATTTAATTTAAAAAGGCCTCTATTTTATTCTAAGTGTCTATGCCTCTGGTATATTTAATTTAAAAAGGCCTCTATTTTTTTTCTAAGTGTCTATGCCTCTGGTATATTTAATTTAAAACGGCCTCTATTTTTTTCTAAGTGTCTATGCCTCTGGTATATTTAATTTAAAAAGGCCTCTATTTTTTTCTAAGTGTCTATGCCTCTGGTATATTTAATTTAAAAAGGCAATACGGAACACGCAATGCGCAATGTGGAATGTGCCTTTCCCGCCCTCTTGATTAGGGACCAGGTGTGTTCTATTAAGGAAGCTTAATTAGCATCACAGCGGCTTGAAGATGGCAGGCAGACAGACGGTAAGTACCGCATTTCGGGCATTTTAAAACTAAATTAATCATATAAATTATAACTAATTTTGTCTCTTTTTTTCACTATCTTTGGCAGAAATGTCCAATGTGTAAAGTTAAGTGCACTAGGCTGAAAAAACACTTAAAAACGGTTCATGAAATCGATGACAAGGAGACCGGTTTGATAGCTAGGCTGGCTAGCAATCGTTGTTCAGTACGGCTAGATTGTGAAATCTGTGACAAGAAGTCTTTGGTGAGGTTGGACATGCACTTAAGCTCTACCCATAATGTACACGGTACCCAAAAAATGAAAATGGTAGCCCAGGCGAAGCGACTTTTTATGGGCAAATTGTTAGAGAAATACCGTAAGACCCAGAGTTCAAAAGACAGTGTAGCCTGTGAGACACCCGAGGAAACTGGTGACAGCCAAACTACATTTAACCCAGAGCCGGACACGTCTGAAGGGTCAAACTGTGATGGCCATGCCGTGGAAGAACCGGCATCCAGCCATTCTGAGTACGAGGCGGTGGGTTCACCATCAAGCTCAAGCGATTCTGAGGCCGAAGGCAACACACTTAGGAAGGGGAGGCATTTGATCTTACCCGAAGCTTTGGAAGGAACCAGGGTGGAAGTGGCCCTAGACGACTACCAGGCCTTTCACGTACGCTCTAATCCCACAGTGAAAGACTCAGAAAACGGCCAACAAAGAAGGACGCACGCCCTAAAATTCATTCTCCACATGGCCGAAGACACAAGCAAGCACGACTTCCATAGCCTTAAATTCATCCACAACCTGGAGAGACTAAGACAGTGGCCGTCTGCTCTGATCCAAAGCAAGTATAGCCACCCTACGGTACATATCATGCTTATAAACGCTATGTCTTTTATAAAGCACGCACGAGCCTTCCACCTGGACACACTGGGCCTTCAAACACACCAGATCAAACAGATACTCCTTCAAATCAAAAAGCTACTGAAGGATCACACTAGACATATGAGATGCCACCGGCAGGCAGTGAGAAGACTTAAATCAAGTATGTTGACATCCACATGCACATTCTGGAGAAATTACATCCATATGCATATGGTATAACCTTTGACTTATCCACTTACAGAACAACTAAAATCCACCCAGGATTTTGAGAGATTTATGAAGATAGCAGTAGTGGAAATACCCAGGCTCATAGGTGAGTGCCATAATACAGACATATCAAGCCCGCAACAGGTGCACATTTATAGGCATACATGTTTTAAACATGGTGGTTTTATCTTCCAGACCAGATGAGGGAGGAGGCCAGAGACGACACATATTGCCTCTTACAAGGGTATCTGACAGGGTATCTCGGGATGGTAACAGGCCATAGACCTGTGGTTCTTTACAATATGACCAAGGACCAAGTAGACAACGCAGACCAAGATGACAAAGGCCGTACAGTCGTCTGGGTAAGCCCACATAAGTCCACCTTACCCCCGCCACACACAGTAACATGAGAGGCATGGGTCTTTTGTAACATCCATATTTCCCCAGGTTGATCGACACAAAACGGACAGGAGATACGGCTCGGCATACCTCGCCCTGATGCCTGAAGAGGCTACATGGTTAAGAGCCATGGCTGACATCTCTTACTGCTATGGAGACAAAAAGTGCTTGTATGTCTTTCAGAGTCAAGGGAAAAAAATGACCAAAATTACCCACCTCTTTCAAAGGGCATGGAAACATGCAGGCATGGATGGACCTATCGGGTTTACCATAATCCGAACATCAGTCAGTAACCAAGTCAGACATCTCAGCACTGAGAACCGCATGTTAGTTTGTAAAAGCATGTGCCATACCATGGAGACTGCAGATCGGTTCTATGCATCTATACCTACCCTGAGTGATGCATTCAGGGTAAGAGAACTCAGAATGCAGGCATTGGATGAACCAATAAAAGGTTGAAAGAGTTATTCGTCTCTGTGTCTATTTAAAACATCCAGAAAATCATCATTCTGTATAAAATACATTGCCTAAAAAGGTGCACTAAGAGCCGGCCACACACAGTAGGATGAGAGCCCTGGATGATTTAATACATCCAGAAAATCATCATTCTGTATAAAATACATTGCCTAAAAAGGTGCACTAAGAGCCGGCCACACACAGTAGGATGAGAGCCCTGGATGATTTAATACATCCAGAAAATCATCATTCTGTATAAAATACATTGCCTAAAAAGGTGCACTAAGAGCCGGCCACACACAGTAGGATGAGAGCCCTGGATGATTTAATACATCCAGAAAATCATCATTCTGTATAAAATACATTGCCTAAAAAGGTGCACTAAGAGCCGGCCACACACAGTAGGATGAGAGCCCTGGATGATTTAATACATCCAGAAAATCATTATTCTGTATTAAATACATAGCCTAAGAATGTGCACTAAGAGCCGGCCACACACAGTAGGCTTATAGGCCTGAATTTAATTCCTCCAGAAACATATGGTATACAGCTTTAAGGAGGAAAATAATTACTACGGTGGAGTAATGCTGCCATCTTTTGGACTTTAAACGCCGGTGCGCCCTGCACATTTGAATGCAAAATGCTGGGTCTTTTTTTTCCTCCAGAAATTAGTAAAATGTTTAAAATAGTTACCCCACTTTAGGCATACTCTGAGCCCGCCACACACACTAGGATGAGACACATGGATGATTTAATACATCCAGAAATTAGTAAAATGTTTAAAATAGTTACCCCACCTTAGGCATACTCTGAGCCCGCCACACACACTAGGATGAGACACATGGATGATTTAATACATCCAGAAATTAGTAAAATGTTTAAAATAGTTACCCCACCTTAGGCATACTCTGAGCCCGCCACACACACTAGGATGAGACACATGGATGATTTAATACATCCAGAAATTAGTAAAATGTTTAAAATAGTTACCCCACTTTAGGCATACTCTGAGCCCGCCACACACACTAGGATGAGACACATGGATGATTTAATACATCCAGAAATTAGTAAAATGTTTAAAATAGTTACCCCACCTTAGGCATACTCTGAGCCCGCCACACACACTAGGATGAGACACATGGATGATTTAATACATCCAGAAATTAGTAAAATGTTTAAAATAGTTACCCCACCTTAGGCATACTCTGAGCCCGCCACACACACTAGGATGAGACACATGGATGATTTAATACATCCAGAAATTAGTAAAATGTTTAAAATAGTTACCCCACTTTAGGCATACTCTGAGCCCGCCACACACACTAGGATGAGACACATGGATGATTTAATACATCCAGAAATTAGTAAAATGTTTA
>NW_027507041.1:165000-180000 GCF_052324685.1 Brachyhypopomus gauderio | reverse complement strand
GCTGCACCGCGGTGGTGAAAGGGACACCAGCTAACGTCGCGGCCACCTCGGCGTGCTCCATCCCCCGGGCAGGGTCAGGGGCCCACCTCGGTACCGGACGCCCACCATCGGTGCAGCAGGGGTGCGCCGTCAGCGTGGGGGAGAGAGCCCTCGTCAGCTCCCAGCACGCGCGCGCGCTACTGTGGGACGTAACCGAGAAATGAGTGATTCCGTGACCAGGCGGGGTGAGGCCAAGCATGTGTTGAACTAACCCGATCCACTGCTGGCTCTCACCCGTACACCATGGACGCCGATAGCGGACACCTGTGTAGACAGACCGGCCTTCAACGCTTCCCTCAGACGGTTCCGGGTGAGGATCGTGTCTTTTCAGACCGAGGCCCCCCCATAGAGGCATGCCCGCTGGTTTGGGGAGGAACTACCCGGGCGGCACAGAAGGCTTCAACCCTAGGCCCAACCCAAGGCCTGTGTCTCGGTCATCATGATCATACCGAGGCTGCCGACCTCCCATCCTGAAGGAGCGCACACACCTCATGGGAGAGTTTTTGATAGGTATGTCATGTTGAGGCTGCCGTCCTCAATGAGCGCAGTCACCCCTTTTGTACAGCTTTCGTTGGTGAACGATCATACCCGAGAGGCTGCCGACCTACCCGTCCTGAAGGAGCGCATCCACCTCTCGCCCTATTCCTGTACCTAGGTATGTCGCACCGAGGTTGCGGCTCTGAGCAATATATAGGATATGAGCTCGCACCTCATTGTACATTGCGCATTGGTTTGACCGGTTGTCTTTCTTATGACAGGGAGAAACCTTAAGTGGTAACCCGAGAGCCTAACCCCTGGCGGGCATCGTATGCCAATAGATCGGGAGAGCTCCGAACGCCCTCGAGATTGACGCTCTCCCTAAAAACCTGCTGGTAGGTTTTTGCAATCCACCGTACGCGTTTTCCTCCACGGCCGGGGAGGTTCTCGCCAGCCATGCCCGCCAAGGCAAATCTTCCCTCGGACACACCTCGGACGCTCGACCCCTGAAAAGGCCTGGCTGAACCAAGTGATGGTCGATGCTACTGGTATAACTGAAAAACCCCTGGCGGACTTGGGTTCGGATAACGGTCTTAGAGCGCACCTAGGTACTGTGCCATTGGATCCGGTAAGGCCAGCCGAAACCAGCATCTTCCGGGCTTGCGCACAGCACCCTCCGGATACGCACAGGCCGAGGTAGAGCATGTGAGGCTGGTGCCTGGAGGTCGGCGAGACCTCCAGTGTTAGGGGGGTCACCACTCCACCCCTAACCGGTGAAAGTGTTAGAGTCAGGCTAATGTTACCTTCACGCACCGCCTTGCATCCAGGCCTTATGAATGGGATAACCATTATAAGGTTAGGATGAACTCAAGAGACATGCTCTCCTATATACCTGCTGGTAGGTGTTTGCAATGCACCGTATGCGTTTTCCTCCACGGCCGGGGAGGTACTCGCCAGCCATGCCCGCCAAGGCAAATCTTCCCTCGGACACACCTCGGACGCTCGACCCCCGAAAAGGCCTGGCTGATCAAAGTGATGGTCGATGCTACTGGTATAACAGAAAAACCCCTGGCGGACTTGGGTTCGGATAACGGTCTTAGAGCGCACCTAGGTACTGTGCCATTGGATCCGGTAAGGCCAGCCGAAACCAGCATCTTCCGGGCTTGCGCACAGCACCCTCCGGATACGCACAGGCCGAGGTGGAGCATGCAGGCTGGAGGTTGGACAGACCTCCATAAGGGGGGTCACCACTCTTACACCCATGCCCAGCAGTGGCATTTCGGTCGGGCGCAAGCAGTGGTTCGAAGGCCTGAGAGACACGGATGTCTTTGACCTCCATCAGCAGGGGTCACTTATCCCTCCCCTTAAGCCGTCAAGGTGCATTAGAGTCGGGCTAGTTCACCTTAACGCACTGCCTTTCTTCTGATCCTTATTATGGTACAATCATATAAGGCTCAGAAAGCATGCTCCCCTATATACCTGCTGGTAGGTGTTTGCATTACACCGTTAGCGCATTCCTCCAGGGTCGGGGAGATGCCAGACAGCCATGCCCGCCAAGGCAAATCTTCCCTCGGACACACCTCTGAGACTCGATTGCCGAAAGGGCATGGCTGATTCAATAAGTGGTTCGTGGCAATGGTATAACACCTACCATTCTCAAACACATGGGGGGGGTTTACGGCCTTAGAGCGCACCTAGGTACTATGCCATTGGATCCGGTAAGGCCAGCCGAAACCAGCATCTTCCGGGCTTGCGCATAGCACCCTCCGGATACGCACAGGTCGAAATACATTACGTGAGGATGGAGGTAGGACGACCTCCATAAGGGGGAGCATCACGCCTCCACCCTTGCCCAGCGTGGGCACTTTGCTCGGGCACAGCCCGTGTCATTTAAAGGCCTGGATCTTTTCAGACCTCCGGGGGGGGCCTCACTCCCCCCCTACTTTGCTCAGAGGGAGCCTCTTACTCGGATAAAGTGATATAGTGTCTGCCATTGCAGGCCTGGATCATCTGTGACTTCCAGGGAGAGGCCTCTCAACTCCTCTCTTAAGCCGAAGCGTGCACTTTAAACGGATAAAGTGTGTGGCATTACATGCCTTTAAGCCTGGAACCTTTCTGACATCCACATATAGGGCCCTCATGCTTAATCATAAGCCCAACATGTACACTTTAATCGGATAAAGTGTGTGACATTACATGCTTTCATGCATGGAGCCTTTCTGACATCCACACATAGGGCCCTCATGCTTAATCATAAGCCCAACATGTACACTTTAATCGGATAAAGTGTGTGACATTACATGCTTTCATGCATGGAGCCTTTCTGACATCCACACATAGGGCCCTCATGCTTAATCATAAGCCCAAATGTGCACTTTAATCGGATAAAGTGTGTGACATTACATGCTTTCATGCATGGAGCCTTTCTGACATCCACAGAGAGGCCCCTCATCCTCTCTCATAAGCCCAAGAGTGTCATTTAGTCGGATAAATTGTGTGGCATTACATGCCTTTATTCCTGGATCCTTCCTCACATCCAGAGAGAGGCATACCAACCTACTCTCATAAGCCCAACATGTACACTTTAATCGGATAAAGTGTGTGACATTACATGCTTTCATGCATGGAGCCTTTCTGACATCCACACATAGGGCCCTCATGCTTAATCATAAGCCCAAATGTGCACTTTAATCGGATAAAGTGTGTGGCATTACATGCTTTCATGCATGGAGCCTTTCTGACATCCACACATAGGGCCCTCATGCTTAATCATAAGCCCAAATGTGCACTTTAATCGGATAAAGTGTGTGACATTACATGCCTTTAAGCCTGGAACCTTTCTGACATCCACATATAGGGCCCTCATGCTTAATCATAAGCCCAACATGTACACTTTAATCGGATAAAGTGTGTGGCATTACATGCTTTCATGCATGGAGCCTTTCTGACATCCACACATAGGGCCCTCATGCTTAATCATAAGCCCAAATGTGCACTTTAATCGGATAAAGTGTGTGACATTACATGCCTTTAAGCCTGGAACCTTTCTGACATCCACATATAGGGCCCTCATGCTTAATCATAAGCCCAACATGTACACTTTAATCGGATAAAGTGTGTGGCATTACATGCTTTCATGCATGGAGCCTTTCTGACATCCACACATAGGGCCCTCATGCTTAATCATAAGCCCAAATGTGCACTTTAATCGGATAAAGTGTGTGACATTACATGCCTTTAAGCCTGGAACCTTTCTGACATCCACATATAGGGCCCTCATGCTTAATCATAAGCCCAACATGTACACTTTAATCGGATAAAGTGTGTGACATTACATGCCTTTAAGCCTGGAACCTTTCTGACATCCACATATAGGGCCCTCATGCTTAATCATAAGCCCAACATGTACACTTTAATCGGATAAAGTGTGTGACATTACATGCCTTTAAGCCTGGAACCTTTCTGACATCCACATATAGGGCCCTCATGCTTAATCATAAGCCCAACATGTACACTTTAATCGGATAAAGTGTGTGACATTACATGCTTTCATGCATGGAGCCTTTCTGACATCCACAGAGAGGCCCCTCATCCTCTCTCATAAGCCCAAGAGTGTCATTTAGTCGGATAAATTGTGTGGCATTACATGCCTTTATTCCTGGATCCTTCCTCACATCCAGAGAGAGGCATACCAACCTACTCTCATAAGCCCAAAAGTGCACTTTATTCGGATAAAGTGTGCAAAATTCCATGCATGGATCATTTGTGAGATCCATAAAGAGGCCTCTCAAATCCTCTAAAATGCCCAGGGAGTGACCTTTGGTCGGGCAAAGCGTGCGCCATAATCCTTGTCTTCATTTATGGTATACCATATATGTGGCTTTCAGAAGACCCTCTCCCCTATATACCTGATGGTAGGTGTTTGCATATCACCCATTCATAAAATCATCCAGACAGGGGGAATGAGATGCATGTCCGTCTGGGTGCACATTCGGCGGGCACTGTCAGAGGATCGAGGCCTCTGGATGATCCACCCCTTGGTCAAAATTGGAACATAGTGCGATTTTTGAACACAAAATCATACGTATGGTATAACATTTTTATCGACATAGAATTATTTTCGCCGAAAACTGACGCCTATGGTATACCAAATGAAGCGACATAGAATATTTTCCACTTGAAAACTTCGTGCTGCTGGTATATTTATGGACTTTGTGCATATTCTGAAGATTACTACTTGTATATGGTCTAACTCAGGAAGGGAAATAGACTAATTTCCAACAAAAACCTCATGCTACTGGTAAATTTAAGGACTCTGTGCATTGCCTGAAGATTACTACTTGTATAAGGTATAACTCAGGAAGGGAAATAGACTAATTTCCAACAAAAACCTCATGCTACTGGTATATTTAAGGACTCTGTGCATTGCCTGATATGACACTTCAGAGTCAATTTACACCTATTTCTAAGCAAGATAGAAAAAAAAACTGACAATTTTTCTTGATCCTGGGGATGTACCCGAGCTAAAGAGCATGTTTTTCGGACACTTTTATGCTTTTTTCCCTTAAAGCCACCACCTGGCAATGTTATAGCATTGGACTCTGTGCATTTCCTGAAGAAAATATCTTGTGTATGGTCTAACAAAGTAAGGGACATAGACTAATTCACTCATAAAACTCCATGCTTCTGGTATATTTAGGGACTTTGTGCAATTTCTGACTTGAAAACCTCCACATGATGTTGGTATAATAACTTTACCTCATGCCCAGATGAGTGCACCTTCATCGGACACTTCAACTAGGCTGAGGTGTCTGGAGGGTCCACCCAGTGGCACGTACATATGGTATAACAGAAAAAAAACGATGGAGTACCGGTGACATCTTGTGGACTTTAAGAGTCAATGCGCCTTCCAAATAAGATTAAACTGTGCACTTTTTTTCTAACAGCATTTAACCATGGTATAATTTAAACTAAACTCTCCTCTTTTATTCTAAGTTCATTTGGCCATGGTATATTTTATTTAAAATGGCCTTTTTTACTCAAAGTGTCTTTTCTACTGGTATATTTAATTTAAAAAGGCCTCTATTTTATTCTAAGTGTCTATGCCTCTGGTATATTTTATTTAAAAAGGCCTCTTTTTTATTCTAAGTGTCTATGCCTCTGGTATATTTAATTTAAAAAGGCCTCTTTTTTATTCTAAGTGTCTATGCCTCTGGTATATTTAATTTAAAAAGGCCTCTTTTTTATTCTAAGTGTCTATGCCTCTGGTATATTTTATTTAAAAAGGCCTCTATTTTATTCTAAGTGTCTATGCCTCTGGTATATTTAATTTAAAAAGGCCTCTATTTTATTCTAAGTGTCTATGCCTCTGGTATATTTAATTTAAAAAGGCCTCTATTTTATTCTAAGTGTCTATGCCTCTGGTATATTTAATTTAAAAAGGTCTCTATTTTAGTCTAAGTGTCTATGCTACTGGTATATTTTATTTAAAACGGCCTCTATTTTAGTCTAAGTGTCTATGCCTCTGGTATATTTTATTTAAAAAGGCCTCTATTTTATTCTAAGTGTCTATGCCTCTGGTATATTTAATTTAAAAAGGCCTCTATTTTATTCTAAGTGTCTATGCCTCTGGTATATTTAATTTAAAAAGGTCTCTATTTTATTCTAAGTGTCTATGCTACTGGTATATTTTATTTAAAACGGCCTCTATTTTAGTCTAAGTGTCTATGCCTCTGGTATATTTAATTTAAAAAGGCCTCTATTTTATTCTAAGTGTCTATGCCTCTGGTATATTTAATTTAAAAAGGCCTCTATTTTATTCTAAGTGTCTATGCTACTGGTATATTTTATTTAAAACGGCCTCTTTTTTATTCTAAGTGTCTATGCTGCTGGTATATTCTTGGACTTTGAAAAATCTTAACAGCGCCTAACCCTTAAATAGGGATGGTCGGAATACGGAACACGCAATACGCAATGTGCAATCCCAGCGCGACCTACTGCTTAGGGATGGCTGCAATACGGAACACGCAATGCGCAATACGCAATGAGCAATCCCAGCGCGACCTACTGCTTAGGGATGGCTGCAATACGGAACACGCAATACGCAATGAGCAATCCCAGCGCGACCTACTGCTTAGGGATGGCTGCAATACGGAACACGCAATGCGCAATGTGGAATGTGCCTTTCCCGCCCTCTTGATTAGGGACCAGGTGTGTTCTATTAAGGAAGCTTAATAACTTTACCTCATGCCCAGATGAGTGCACCTTCATTGGACACTCCAAGTGGACAGATGTGTCTGGAGGAGCCACCCAGTGGCAAATGCGTATGGTATAACAGAAAAAATGGACTTAGTGCATTTTCTGATCAGACACTTCAGACTGGATTTACACCTATTTCTAAGCAAGATAGAGAAAAAAACTGACAATTTTTCTTGATCCTGGGGATGTACCTGAGCTAAAGAGCATGTTTTTTGGACACTTTTATGCTTTTTTCACTAAAAGCCACCACCTGCTGCTGGTATATTTAAGGACTCTGTGCATTGCCTGAAGATTACTACTTGTATATGGTCTAACTCAGGAAGGGAAATAGACTAATTTCCAACAAAAACCTCATGCTACTGGTAAATTTAAGGACTCTGTGCATTGCCTGAAGATTACTACTTGTATATGGTCTAACTCAGGAAGGGAAATAGACTAATTTCCAACAAAAACCTCATGCTACTGGTAAATTTAAGGACTCTGTGCATTGCCTGAAGATTACTACTTGTATATGGTCTAACTCAGGAAGGGAAATAGACTAATTTCCAACAAAAACCTCATGCTACTGGTATATTTAAGGACTCTGTGCATTGCCTGATATGACACTTCAGAGTCAATTTACACCTATTTCTAAGCAAGATAGAAAAAAAAACTGACAATTTTTCTTGATCCTGGGGATGTACCCGAGCTAAAGAGCATGTTTTTCGGACACTTTTATGCTTTTTTCCCTTAAAGCCACCACCTGGCAATGTTATAGCATTGGACTCTGTGCATTTCCTGAAGAAAATATCTTGTGTATGGTCTAACAAAGTAAGGGACATAGACTAATTCACTCATAAAACTCCATGCTTCTGGTATATTTAGGGACTTTGTGCAATTTCTGACTTGAAAACCTCCACATGATGTTGGTATAATAACTTTACCTCATGCCCAGATGAGTGCACCTTCATCGGACACTTCAACTAGGCTGAGGTGTCTGGAGGGTCCACCCAGTGGCACGTACATATGGTATAACAGAAAAAAAACGATGGAGTACCGGTGACATCTTGTGGACTTTAAGAGTCAATGCGCCTTCCAAATAAGATTAAACTGTGCACTTTTTTTCTAACAGCATTTAACCATGGTATAATTTAAACTAAACTCTCCTCTTTTATTCTAAGTTCATTTGGCCATGGTATATTTTATTTAAAATGGCCTTTTTTACTCAAAGTGTCTTTTCTACTGGTATATTTAATTTAAAAAGGCCTCTATTTTATTCTAAGTGTCTATGCCTCTGGTATATTTTATTTAAAAAGGCCTCTTTTTTATTCTAAGTGTCTATGCCTCTGGTATATTTAATTTAAAAAGGCCTCTTTTTTATTCTAAGTGTCTATGCCTCTGGTATATTTTATTTAAAAAGGCCTCTATTTTATTCTAAGTGTCTATGCCTCTGGTATATTTAATTTAAAAAGGCCTCTATTTTATTCTAAGTGTCTATGCCTCTGGTATATTTAATTTAAAAAGGCCTCTATTTTATTCTAAGTGTCTATGCCTCTGGTATATTTAATTTAAAAAGGTCTCTATTTTAGTCTAAGTGTCTATGCTACTGGTATATTTTATTTAAAACGGCCTCTATTTTAGTCTAAGTGTCTATGCCTCTGGTATATTTTATTTAAAAAGGCCTCTATTTTATTCTAAGTGTCTATGCCTCTGGTATATTTAATTTAAAAAGGCCTCTATTTTATTCTAAGTGTCTATGCCTCTGGTATATTTAATTTAAAAAGGTCTCTATTTTATTCTAAGTGTCTATGCTACTGGTATATTTTATTTAAAACGGCCTCTATTTTAGTCTAAGTGTCTATGCCTCTGGTATATTTAATTTAAAAAGGCCTCTATTTTATTCTAAGTGTCTATGCCTCTGGTATATTTAATTTAAAAAGGCCTCTATTTTATTCTAAGTGTCTATGCTACTGGTATATTTTATTTAAAACGGCCTCTTTTTTATTCTAAGTGTCTATGCTGCTGGTATATTCTTGGACTTTGAAAAATCTTAACAGCGCCTAACCCTTAAATAGGGATGGTCGGAATACGGAACACGCAATACGCAATGTGCAATCCCAGCGCGACCTACTGCTTAGGGATGGCTGCAATACGGAACACGCAATGCGCAATACGCAATGAGCAATCCCAGCGCGACCTACTGCTTAGGGATGGCTGCAATACGGAACACGCAATACGCAATGAGCAATCCCAGCGCGACCTACTGCTTAGGGATGGCTGCAATACGGAACACGCAATGCGCAATGTGGAATGTGCCTTTCCCGCCCTCTTGATTAGGGACCAGGTGTGTTCTATTAAGGAAGCTTAATAACTTTACCTCATGCCCAGATGAGTGCACCTTCATTGGACACTCCAAGTGGACAGATGTGTCTGGAGGAGCCACCCAGTGGCAAATGCGTATGGTATAACAGAAAAAATGGACTTAGTGCATTTTCTGATCAGACACTTCAGACTGGATTTACACCTATTTCTAAGCAAGATAGAGAAAAAAACTGACAATTTTTCTTGATCCTGGGGATGTACCTGAGCTAAAGAGCATGTTTTTTGGACACTTTTATGCTTTTTTCACTAAAAGCCACCACCTGCTGCTGGTATATTTAAGGACTCTGTGCATTGCCTGAAGATTACTACTTGTATATGGTCTAACTCAGGAAGGGAAATAGACTAATTTCCAACAAAAACCTCATGCTACTGGTAAATTTAAGGACTCTGTGCATTGCCTGAAGATTACTACTTGTATATGGTCTAACTCAGGAAGGGAAATAGACTAATTTCCAACAAAAACCTCATGCTACTGGTAAATTTAAGGACTCTGTGCATTGCCTGAAGATTACTACTTGTATATGGTCTAACTCAGGAAGGGAAATAGACTAATTTCCAACAAAAACCTCATGCTACTGGTATATTTAAGGACTCTGTGCATTGCCTGATATGACACTTCAGAGTCAATTTACACCTATTTCTAAGCAAGATAGAAAAAAAAACTGACAATTTTTCTTGATCCTGGGGATGTACCCGAGCTAAAGAGCATGTTTTTCGGACACTTTTATGCTTTTTTCCCTTAAAGCCACCACCTGGCAATGTTATAGCATTGGACTCTGTGCATTTCCTGAAGAAAATATCTTGTGTATGGTCTAACAAAGTAAGGGACATAGACTAATTCACTCATAAAACTCCATGCTTCTGGTATATTTAGGGACTTTGTGCAATTTCTGACTTGAAAACCTCCACATGATGTTGGTATAATAACTTTACCTCATGCCCAGATGAGTGCACCTTCATCGGACACTTCAACTAGGCTGAGGTGTCTGGAGGGTCCACCCAGTGGCACGTACATATGGTATAACAGAAAAAAAACGATGGAGTACCGGTGACATCTTGTGGACTTTAAGAGTCAATGCGCCTTCCAAATAAGATTAAACTGTGCACTTTTTTTCTAACAGCATTTAACCATGGTATAATTTAAACTAAACTCTCCTCTTTTATTCTAAGTTCATTTGGCCATGGTATATTTTATTTAAAATGGCCTTTTTTACTCAAAGTGTCTTTTCTACTGGTATATTTAATTTAAAAAGGCCTCTATTTTATTCTAAGTGTCTATGCCTCTGGTATATTTTATTTAAAAAGGCCTCTTTTTTATTCTAAGTGTCTATGCCTCTGGTATATTTAATTTAAAAAGGCCTCTTTTTTATTCTAAGTGTCTATGCCTCTGGTATATTTTATTTAAAAAGGCCTCTATTTTATTCTAAGTGTCTATGCCTCTGGTATATTTAATTTAAAAAGGCCTCTATTTTATTCTAAGTGTCTATGCCTCTGGTATATTTAATTTAAAAAGGCCTCTATTTTATTCTAAGTGTCTATGCCTCTGGTATATTTAATTTAAAAAGGTCTCTATTTTAGTCTAAGTGTCTATGCTACTGGTATATTTTATTTAAAACGGCCTCTATTTTAGTCTAAGTGTCTATGCCTCTGGTATATTTTATTTAAAAAGGCCTCTATTTTATTCTAAGTGTCTATGCCTCTGGTATATTTAATTTAAAAAGGCCTCTATTTTATTCTAAGTGTCTATGCCTCTGGTATATTTAATTTAAAAAGGTCTCTATTTTATTCTAAGTGTCTATGCTACTGGTATATTTTATTTAAAACGGCCTCTATTTTAGTCTAAGTGTCTATGCCTCTGGTATATTTAATTTAAAAAGGCCTCTATTTTATTCTAAGTGTCTATGCCTCTGGTATATTTAATTTAAAAAGGCCTCTATTTTTTTTCTAAGTGTCTATGCCTCTGGTATATTTAATTTAAAACGGCCTCTATTTTTTTCTAAGTGTCTATGCCTCTGGTATATTTAATTTAAAAAGGCCTCTATTTTTTTCTAAGTGTCTATGCCTCTGGTATATTTAATTTAAAAAGGCAATACGGAACACGCAATGCGCAATGTGGAATGTGCCTTTCCCGCCCTCTTGATTAGGGACCAGGTGTGTTCTATTAAGGAAGCTTAATTAGCATCACAGCGGCTTGAAGATGGCAGGCAGACAGACGGTAAGTACCGCATTTCGGGCATTTTAAAACTAAATTAATCATATAAATTATAACTAATTTTGTCTCTTTTTTTCACTATCTTTGGCAGAAATGTCCAATGTGTAAAGTTAAGTGCACTAGGCTGAAAAAACACTTAAAAACGGTTCATGAAATCGATGACAAGGAGACCGGTTTGATAGCTAGGCTGGCTAGCAATCGTTGTTCAGTACGGCTAGATTGTGAAATCTGTGACAAGAAGTCTTTGGTGAGGTTGGACATGCACTTAAGCTCTACCCATAATGTACACGGTACCCAAAAAATGAAAATGGTAGCCCAGGCGAAGCGACTTTTTATGGGCAAATTGTTAGAGAAATACCGTAAGACCCAGAGTTCAAAAGACAGTGTAGCCTGTGAGACACCCGAGGAAACTGGTGACAGCCAAACTACATTTAACCCAGAGCCGGACACGTCTGAAGGGTCAAACTGTGATGGCCATGCCGTGGAAGAACCGGCATCCAGCCATTCTGAGTACGAGGCGGTGGGTTCACCATCAAGCTCAAGCGATTCTGAGGCCGAAGGCAACACACTTAGGAAGGGGAGGCATTTGATCTTACCCGAAGCTTTGGAAGGAACCAGGGTGGAAGTGGCCCTAGACGACTACCAGGCCTTTCACGTACGCTCTAATCCCACAGTGAAAGACTCAGAAAACGGCCAACAAAGAAGGACGCACGCCCTAAAATTCATTCTCCACATGGCCGAAGACACAAGCAAGCACGACTTCCATAGCCTTAAATTCATCCACAACCTGGAGAGACTAAGACAGTGGCCGTCTGCTCTGATCCAAAGCAAGTATAGCCACCCTACGGTACATATCATGCTTATAAACGCTATGTCTTTTATAAAGCACGCACGAGCCTTCCACCTGGACACACTGGGCCTTCAAACACACCAGATCAAACAGATACTCCTTCAAATCAAAAAGCTACTGAAGGATCACACTAGACATATGAGATGCCACCGGCAGGCAGTGAGAAGACTTAAATCAAGTATGTTGACATCCACATGCACATTCTGGAGAAATTACATCCATATGCATATGGTATAACCTTTGACTTATCCACTTACAGAACAACTAAAATCCACCCAGGATTTTGAGAGATTTATGAAGATAGCAGTAGTGGAAATACCCAGGCTCATAGGTGAGTGCCATAATACAGACATATCAAGCCCGCAACAGGTGCACATTTATAGGCATACATGTTTTAAACATGGTGGTTTTATCTTCCAGACCAGATGAGGGAGGAGGCCAGAGACGACACATATTGCCTCTTACAAGGGTATCTGACAGGGTATCTCGGGATGGTAACAGGCCATAGACCTGTGGTTCTTTACAATATGACCAAGGACCAAGTAGACAACGCAGACCAAGATGACAAAGGCCGTACAGTCGTCTGGGTAAGCCCACATAAGTCCACCTTACCCCCGCCACACACAGTAACATGAGAGGCATGGGTCTTTTGTAACATCCATATTTCCCCAGGTTGATCGACACAAAACGGACAGGAGATACGGCTCGGCATACCTCGCCCTGATGCCTGAAGAGGCTACATGGTTAAGAGCCATGGCTGACATCTCTTACTGCTATGGAGACAAAAAGTGCTTGTATGTCTTTCAGAGTCAAGGGAAAAAAATGACCAAAATTACCCACCTCTTTCAAAGGGCATGGAAACATGCAGGCATGGATGGACCTATCGGGTTTACCATAATCCGAACATCAGTCAGTAACCAAGTCAGACATCTCAGCACTGAGAACCGCATGTTAGTTTGTAAAAGCATGTGCCATACCATGGAGACTGCAGATCGGTTCTATGCATCTATACCTACCCTGAGTGATGCATTCAGGGTAAGAGAACTCAGAATGCAGGCATTGGATGAACCAATAAAAGGTTGAAAGAGTTATTCGTCTCTGTGTCTATTTAAAACATCCAGAAAATCATCATTCTGTATAAAATACATTGCCTAAAAAGGTGCACTAAGAGCCGGCCACACACAGTAGGATGAGAGCCCTGGATGATTTAATACATCCAGAAAATCATCATTCTGTATAAAATACATTGCCTAAAAAGGTGCACTAAGAGCCGGCCACACACAGTAGGATGAGAGCCCTGGATGATTTAATACATCCAGAAAATCATCATTCTGTATAAAATACATTGCCTAAAAAGGTGCACTAAGAGCCGGCCACACACAGTAGGATGAGAGCCCTGGATGATTTAATACATCCAGAAAATCATCATTCTGTATAAAATACATTGCCTAAAAAGGTGCACTAAGAGCCGGCCACACACAGTAGGATGAGAGCCCTGGATGATTTAATACATCCAGAAAATCATTATTCTGTATTAAATACATAGCCTAAGAATGTGCACTAAGAGCCGGCCACACACAGTAGGCTTATAGGCCTGAATTTAATTCCTCCAGAAACATATGGTATACAGCTTTAAGGAGGAAAATAATTACTACGGTGGAGTAATGCTGCCATCTTTTGGACTTTAAACGCCGGTGCGCCCTGCACATTTGAATGCAAAATGCTGGGTCTTTTTTTTCCTCCAGAAATTAGTAAAATGTTTAAAATAGTTACCCCACTTTAGGCATACTCTGAGCCCGCCACACACACTAGGATGAGACACATGGATGATTTAATACATCCAGAAATTAGTAAAATGTTTAAAATAGTTACCCCACCTTAGGCATACTCTGAGCCCGCCACACACACTAGGATGAGACACATGGATGATTTAATACATCCAGAAATTAGTAAAATGTTTAAAATAGTTACCCCACCTTAGGCATACTCTGAGCCCGCCACACACACTAGGATGAGACACATGGATGATTTAATACATCCAGAAATTAGTAAAATGTTTAAAATAGTTACCCCACTTTAGGCATACTCTGAGCCCGCCACACACACTAGGATGAGACACATGGATGATTTAATACATCCAGAAATTAGTAAAATGTTTAAAATAGTTACCCCACCTTAGGCATACTCTGAGCCCGCCACACACACTAGGATGAGACACATGGATGATTTAATACATCCAGAAATTAGTAAAATGTTTAAAATAGTTACCCCACCTTAGGCATACTCTGAGCCCGCCACACACACTAGGATGAGACACATGGATGATTTAATACATCCAGAAATTAGTAAAATGTTTAAAATAGTTACCCCACTTTAGGCATACTCTGAGCCCGCCACACACACTAGGATGAGACACATGGATGATTTAATACATCCAGAAATTAGTAAAATGTTTAAAATAGTTACCCCACCTTAGGCATACTCTGAGCCCGCCACACACACTAGGATGAGACACATGGATGATTTAATACATCCAGAAATTAGTAAAATGTTTAAAATAGTTACCCCACCTTAGGCATACTCTGAGCCCGCCACACACACTAGGATGAGACACATGGATGATTTAATACATCCAGAAATTAGTAAAATGTTTAAAATAGTTACCCCACCTTAGGCATACTCTGAGCCCGCCACACACACTAGGATGAGACACATGGATGATTTAATACATCCAGAAATTAGTAAAATGTTTAAAATAGTTACCCCACCTTAGGCATACTCTGAGCCCGCCACACACACTAGG
>NW_027507041.1:140000-152500 GCF_052324685.1 Brachyhypopomus gauderio | reverse complement strand
GCATTTCGGTCGGGCGCAAGCAGTGGTTCGAAGGCCTGAGAGACACGGATGTCTTTGACCTCCATCAGCAGGGGTCACTTATCCCTCCCCTTAAGCCGTCAAGGTGCATTAGAGTCGGGCTAGTTCACCTTAACGCACTGCCTTTCTTCTGATCCTTATTATGGTACAATCATATAAGGCTCAGAAAGCATGCTCCCCTATATACCTGCTGGTAGGTGTTTGCATTACACCGTTAGCGCATTCCTCCAGGGTCGGGGAGATGCCAGACAGCCATGCCCGCCAAGGCAAATCTTCCCTCGGACACACCTCTGAGACTCGATTGCCGAAAGGGCATGGCTGATTCAATAAGTGGTTCGTGGCAATGGTATAACACCTACCATTCTCAAACACATGGGGGGGGTTTACGGCCTTAGAGCGCACCTAGGTACTATGCCATTGGATCCGGTAAGGCCAGCCGAAACCAGCATCTTCCGGGCTTGCGCATAGCACCCTCCGGATACGCACAGGTCGAAATACATTACGTGAGGATGGAGGTAGGACGACCTCCATAAGGGGGAGCATCACGCCTCCACCCTTGCCCAGCGTGGGCACTTTGCTCGGGCACAGCCCGTGTCATTTAAAGGCCTGGATCTTTTCAGACCTCCGGGGGGGGCCTCACTCCCCCCCTACTTTGCTCAGAGGGAGCCTCTTACTCGGATAAAGTGATATAGTGTCTGCCATTGCAGGCCTGGATCATCTGTGACTTCCAGGGAGAGGCCTCTCAACTCCTCTCTTAAGCCGAAGCGTGCACTTTAAACGGATAAAGTGTGTGGCATTACATGCCTTTAAGCCTGGAACCTTTCTGACATCCACATATAGGGCCCTCATGCTTAATCATAAGCCCAACATGTACACTTTAATCGGATAAAGTGTGTGACATTACATGCTTTCATGCATGGAGCCTTTCTGACATCCACACATAGGGCCCTCATGCTTAATCATAAGCCCAACATGTACACTTTAATCGGATAAAGTGTGTGACATTACATGCTTTCATGCATGGAGCCTTTCTGACATCCACACATAGGGCCCTCATGCTTAATCATAAGCCCAAATGTGCACTTTAATCGGATAAAGTGTGTGACATTACATGCTTTCATGCATGGAGCCTTTCTGACATCCACAGAGAGGCCCCTCATCCTCTCTCATAAGCCCAAGAGTGTCATTTAGTCGGATAAATTGTGTGGCATTACATGCCTTTATTCCTGGATCCTTCCTCACATCCAGAGAGAGGCATACCAACCTACTCTCATAAGCCCAACATGTACACTTTAATCGGATAAAGTGTGTGACATTACATGCTTTCATGCATGGAGCCTTTCTGACATCCACACATAGGGCCCTCATGCTTAATCATAAGCCCAAATGTGCACTTTAATCGGATAAAGTGTGTGGCATTACATGCTTTCATGCATGGAGCCTTTCTGACATCCACACATAGGGCCCTCATGCTTAATCATAAGCCCAAATGTGCACTTTAATCGGATAAAGTGTGTGACATTACATGCCTTTAAGCCTGGAACCTTTCTGACATCCACATATAGGGCCCTCATGCTTAATCATAAGCCCAACATGTACACTTTAATCGGATAAAGTGTGTGGCATTACATGCTTTCATGCATGGAGCCTTTCTGACATCCACACATAGGGCCCTCATGCTTAATCATAAGCCCAAATGTGCACTTTAATCGGATAAAGTGTGTGACATTACATGCCTTTAAGCCTGGAACCTTTCTGACATCCACATATAGGGCCCTCATGCTTAATCATAAGCCCAACATGTACACTTTAATCGGATAAAGTGTGTGGCATTACATGCTTTCATGCATGGAGCCTTTCTGACATCCACACATAGGGCCCTCATGCTTAATCATAAGCCCAAATGTGCACTTTAATCGGATAAAGTGTGTGACATTACATGCCTTTAAGCCTGGAACCTTTCTGACATCCACATATAGGGCCCTCATGCTTAATCATAAGCCCAACATGTACACTTTAATCGGATAAAGTGTGTGACATTACATGCCTTTAAGCCTGGAACCTTTCTGACATCCACATATAGGGCCCTCATGCTTAATCATAAGCCCAACATGTACACTTTAATCGGATAAAGTGTGTGACATTACATGCCTTTAAGCCTGGAACCTTTCTGACATCCACATATAGGGCCCTCATGCTTAATCATAAGCCCAACATGTACACTTTAATCGGATAAAGTGTGTGACATTACATGCTTTCATGCATGGAGCCTTTCTGACATCCACAGAGAGGCCCCTCATCCTCTCTCATAAGCCCAAGAGTGTCATTTAGTCGGATAAATTGTGTGGCATTACATGCCTTTATTCCTGGATCCTTCCTCACATCCAGAGAGAGGCATACCAACCTACTCTCATAAGCCCAAAAGTGCACTTTATTCGGATAAAGTGTGCAAAATTCCATGCATGGATCATTTGTGAGATCCATAAAGAGGCCTCTCAAATCCTCTAAAATGCCCAGGGAGTGACCTTTGGTCGGGCAAAGCGTGCGCCATAATCCTTGTCTTCATTTATGGTATACCATATATGTGGCTTTCAGAAGACCCTCTCCCCTATATACCTGATGGTAGGTGTTTGCATATCACCCATTCATAAAATCATCCAGACAGGGGGAATGAGATGCATGTCCGTCTGGGTGCACATTCGGCGGGCACTGTCAGAGGATCGAGGCCTCTGGATGATCCACCCCTTGGTCAAAATTGGAACATAGTGCGATTTTTGAACACAAAATCATACGTATGGTATAACATTTTTATCGACATAGAATTATTTTCGCCGAAAACTGACGCCTATGGTATACCAAATGAAGCGACATAGAATATTTTCCACTTGAAAACTTCGTGCTGCTGGTATATTTATGGACTTTGTGCATATTCTGAAGATTACTACTTGTATATGGTCTAACTCAGGAAGGGAAATAGACTAATTTCCAACAAAAACCTCATGCTACTGGTAAATTTAAGGACTCTGTGCATTGCCTGAAGATTACTACTTGTATAAGGTATAACTCAGGAAGGGAAATAGACTAATTTCCAACAAAAACCTCATGCTACTGGTATATTTAAGGACTCTGTGCATTGCCTGATATGACACTTCAGAGTCAATTTACACCTATTTCTAAGCAAGATAGAAAAAAAAACTGACAATTTTTCTTGATCCTGGGGATGTACCCGAGCTAAAGAGCATGTTTTTCGGACACTTTTATGCTTTTTTCCCTTAAAGCCACCACCTGGCAATGTTATAGCATTGGACTCTGTGCATTTCCTGAAGAAAATATCTTGTGTATGGTCTAACAAAGTAAGGGACATAGACTAATTCACTCATAAAACTCCATGCTTCTGGTATATTTAGGGACTTTGTGCAATTTCTGACTTGAAAACCTCCACATGATGTTGGTATAATAACTTTACCTCATGCCCAGATGAGTGCACCTTCATCGGACACTTCAACTAGGCTGAGGTGTCTGGAGGGTCCACCCAGTGGCACGTACATATGGTATAACAGAAAAAAAACGATGGAGTACCGGTGACATCTTGTGGACTTTAAGAGTCAATGCGCCTTCCAAATAAGATTAAACTGTGCACTTTTTTTCTAACAGCATTTAACCATGGTATAATTTAAACTAAACTCTCCTCTTTTATTCTAAGTTCATTTGGCCATGGTATATTTTATTTAAAATGGCCTTTTTTACTCAAAGTGTCTTTTCTACTGGTATATTTAATTTAAAAAGGCCTCTATTTTATTCTAAGTGTCTATGCCTCTGGTATATTTTATTTAAAAAGGCCTCTTTTTTATTCTAAGTGTCTATGCCTCTGGTATATTTAATTTAAAAAGGCCTCTTTTTTATTCTAAGTGTCTATGCCTCTGGTATATTTAATTTAAAAAGGCCTCTTTTTTATTCTAAGTGTCTATGCCTCTGGTATATTTTATTTAAAAAGGCCTCTATTTTATTCTAAGTGTCTATGCCTCTGGTATATTTAATTTAAAAAGGCCTCTATTTTATTCTAAGTGTCTATGCCTCTGGTATATTTAATTTAAAAAGGCCTCTATTTTATTCTAAGTGTCTATGCCTCTGGTATATTTAATTTAAAAAGGTCTCTATTTTAGTCTAAGTGTCTATGCTACTGGTATATTTTATTTAAAACGGCCTCTATTTTAGTCTAAGTGTCTATGCCTCTGGTATATTTTATTTAAAAAGGCCTCTATTTTATTCTAAGTGTCTATGCCTCTGGTATATTTAATTTAAAAAGGCCTCTATTTTATTCTAAGTGTCTATGCCTCTGGTATATTTAATTTAAAAAGGTCTCTATTTTATTCTAAGTGTCTATGCTACTGGTATATTTTATTTAAAACGGCCTCTATTTTAGTCTAAGTGTCTATGCCTCTGGTATATTTAATTTAAAAAGGCCTCTATTTTATTCTAAGTGTCTATGCCTCTGGTATATTTAATTTAAAAAGGCCTCTATTTTATTCTAAGTGTCTATGCTACTGGTATATTTTATTTAAAACGGCCTCTTTTTTATTCTAAGTGTCTATGCTGCTGGTATATTCTTGGACTTTGAAAAATCTTAACAGCGCCTAACCCTTAAATAGGGATGGTCGGAATACGGAACACGCAATACGCAATGTGCAATCCCAGCGCGACCTACTGCTTAGGGATGGCTGCAATACGGAACACGCAATGCGCAATACGCAATGAGCAATCCCAGCGCGACCTACTGCTTAGGGATGGCTGCAATACGGAACACGCAATACGCAATGAGCAATCCCAGCGCGACCTACTGCTTAGGGATGGCTGCAATACGGAACACGCAATGCGCAATGTGGAATGTGCCTTTCCCGCCCTCTTGATTAGGGACCAGGTGTGTTCTATTAAGGAAGCTTAATAACTTTACCTCATGCCCAGATGAGTGCACCTTCATTGGACACTCCAAGTGGACAGATGTGTCTGGAGGAGCCACCCAGTGGCAAATGCGTATGGTATAACAGAAAAAATGGACTTAGTGCATTTTCTGATCAGACACTTCAGACTGGATTTACACCTATTTCTAAGCAAGATAGAGAAAAAAACTGACAATTTTTCTTGATCCTGGGGATGTACCTGAGCTAAAGAGCATGTTTTTTGGACACTTTTATGCTTTTTTCACTAAAAGCCACCACCTGCTGCTGGTATATTTAAGGACTCTGTGCATTGCCTGAAGATTACTACTTGTATATGGTCTAACTCAGGAAGGGAAATAGACTAATTTCCAACAAAAACCTCATGCTACTGGTAAATTTAAGGACTCTGTGCATTGCCTGAAGATTACTACTTGTATATGGTCTAACTCAGGAAGGGAAATAGACTAATTTCCAACAAAAACCTCATGCTACTGGTAAATTTAAGGACTCTGTGCATTGCCTGAAGATTACTACTTGTATATGGTCTAACTCAGGAAGGGAAATAGACTAATTTCCAACAAAAACCTCATGCTACTGGTATATTTAAGGACTCTGTGCATTGCCTGATATGACACTTCAGAGTCAATTTACACCTATTTCTAAGCAAGATAGAAAAAAAAACTGACAATTTTTCTTGATCCTGGGGATGTACCCGAGCTAAAGAGCATGTTTTTCGGACACTTTTATGCTTTTTTCCCTTAAAGCCACCACCTGGCAATGTTATAGCATTGGACTCTGTGCATTTCCTGAAGAAAATATCTTGTGTATGGTCTAACAAAGTAAGGGACATAGACTAATTCACTCATAAAACTCCATGCTTCTGGTATATTTAGGGACTTTGTGCAATTTCTGACTTGAAAACCTCCACATGATGTTGGTATAATAACTTTACCTCATGCCCAGATGAGTGCACCTTCATCGGACACTTCAACTAGGCTGAGGTGTCTGGAGGGTCCACCCAGTGGCACGTACATATGGTATAACAGAAAAAAAACGATGGAGTACCGGTGACATCTTGTGGACTTTAAGAGTCAATGCGCCTTCCAAATAAGATTAAACTGTGCACTTTTTTTCTAACAGCATTTAACCATGGTATAATTTAAACTAAACTCTCCTCTTTTATTCTAAGTTCATTTGGCCATGGTATATTTTATTTAAAATGGCCTTTTTTACTCAAAGTGTCTTTTCTACTGGTATATTTAATTTAAAAAGGCCTCTATTTTATTCTAAGTGTCTATGCCTCTGGTATATTTTATTTAAAAAGGCCTCTTTTTTATTCTAAGTGTCTATGCCTCTGGTATATTTAATTTAAAAAGGCCTCTTTTTTATTCTAAGTGTCTATGCCTCTGGTATATTTTATTTAAAAAGGCCTCTATTTTATTCTAAGTGTCTATGCCTCTGGTATATTTAATTTAAAAAGGCCTCTATTTTATTCTAAGTGTCTATGCCTCTGGTATATTTAATTTAAAAAGGCCTCTATTTTATTCTAAGTGTCTATGCCTCTGGTATATTTAATTTAAAAAGGTCTCTATTTTAGTCTAAGTGTCTATGCTACTGGTATATTTTATTTAAAACGGCCTCTATTTTAGTCTAAGTGTCTATGCCTCTGGTATATTTTATTTAAAAAGGCCTCTATTTTATTCTAAGTGTCTATGCCTCTGGTATATTTAATTTAAAAAGGCCTCTATTTTATTCTAAGTGTCTATGCCTCTGGTATATTTAATTTAAAAAGGTCTCTATTTTATTCTAAGTGTCTATGCTACTGGTATATTTTATTTAAAACGGCCTCTATTTTAGTCTAAGTGTCTATGCCTCTGGTATATTTAATTTAAAAAGGCCTCTATTTTATTCTAAGTGTCTATGCCTCTGGTATATTTAATTTAAAAAGGCCTCTATTTTATTCTAAGTGTCTATGCTACTGGTATATTTTATTTAAAACGGCCTCTTTTTTATTCTAAGTGTCTATGCTGCTGGTATATTCTTGGACTTTGAAAAATCTTAACAGCGCCTAACCCTTAAATAGGGATGGTCGGAATACGGAACACGCAATACGCAATGTGCAATCCCAGCGCGACCTACTGCTTAGGGATGGCTGCAATACGGAACACGCAATGCGCAATACGCAATGAGCAATCCCAGCGCGACCTACTGCTTAGGGATGGCTGCAATACGGAACACGCAATACGCAATGAGCAATCCCAGCGCGACCTACTGCTTAGGGATGGCTGCAATACGGAACACGCAATGCGCAATGTGGAATGTGCCTTTCCCGCCCTCTTGATTAGGGACCAGGTGTGTTCTATTAAGGAAGCTTAATAACTTTACCTCATGCCCAGATGAGTGCACCTTCATTGGACACTCCAAGTGGACAGATGTGTCTGGAGGAGCCACCCAGTGGCAAATGCGTATGGTATAACAGAAAAAATGGACTTAGTGCATTTTCTGATCAGACACTTCAGACTGGATTTACACCTATTTCTAAGCAAGATAGAGAAAAAAACTGACAATTTTTCTTGATCCTGGGGATGTACCTGAGCTAAAGAGCATGTTTTTTGGACACTTTTATGCTTTTTTCACTAAAAGCCACCACCTGCTGCTGGTATATTTAAGGACTCTGTGCATTGCCTGAAGATTACTACTTGTATATGGTCTAACTCAGGAAGGGAAATAGACTAATTTCCAACAAAAACCTCATGCTACTGGTAAATTTAAGGACTCTGTGCATTGCCTGAAGATTACTACTTGTATATGGTCTAACTCAGGAAGGGAAATAGACTAATTTCCAACAAAAACCTCATGCTACTGGTAAATTTAAGGACTCTGTGCATTGCCTGAAGATTACTACTTGTATATGGTCTAACTCAGGAAGGGAAATAGACTAATTTCCAACAAAAACCTCATGCTACTGGTATATTTAAGGACTCTGTGCATTGCCTGATATGACACTTCAGAGTCAATTTACACCTATTTCTAAGCAAGATAGAAAAAAAAACTGACAATTTTTCTTGATCCTGGGGATGTACCCGAGCTAAAGAGCATGTTTTTCGGACACTTTTATGCTTTTTTCCCTTAAAGCCACCACCTGGCAATGTTATAGCATTGGACTCTGTGCATTTCCTGAAGAAAATATCTTGTGTATGGTCTAACAAAGTAAGGGACATAGACTAATTCACTCATAAAACTCCATGCTTCTGGTATATTTAGGGACTTTGTGCAATTTCTGACTTGAAAACCTCCACATGATGTTGGTATAATAACTTTACCTCATGCCCAGATGAGTGCACCTTCATCGGACACTTCAACTAGGCTGAGGTGTCTGGAGGGTCCACCCAGTGGCACGTACATATGGTATAACAGAAAAAAAACGATGGAGTACCGGTGACATCTTGTGGACTTTAAGAGTCAATGCGCCTTCCAAATAAGATTAAACTGTGCACTTTTTTTCTAACAGCATTTAACCATGGTATAATTTAAACTAAACTCTCCTCTTTTATTCTAAGTTCATTTGGCCATGGTATATTTTATTTAAAATGGCCTTTTTTACTCAAAGTGTCTTTTCTACTGGTATATTTAATTTAAAAAGGCCTCTATTTTATTCTAAGTGTCTATGCCTCTGGTATATTTTATTTAAAAAGGCCTCTTTTTTATTCTAAGTGTCTATGCCTCTGGTATATTTAATTTAAAAAGGCCTCTTTTTTATTCTAAGTGTCTATGCCTCTGGTATATTTTATTTAAAAAGGCCTCTATTTTATTCTAAGTGTCTATGCCTCTGGTATATTTAATTTAAAAAGGCCTCTATTTTATTCTAAGTGTCTATGCCTCTGGTATATTTAATTTAAAAAGGCCTCTATTTTATTCTAAGTGTCTATGCCTCTGGTATATTTAATTTAAAAAGGTCTCTATTTTAGTCTAAGTGTCTATGCTACTGGTATATTTTATTTAAAACGGCCTCTATTTTAGTCTAAGTGTCTATGCCTCTGGTATATTTTATTTAAAAAGGCCTCTATTTTATTCTAAGTGTCTATGCCTCTGGTATATTTAATTTAAAAAGGCCTCTATTTTATTCTAAGTGTCTATGCCTCTGGTATATTTAATTTAAAAAGGTCTCTATTTTATTCTAAGTGTCTATGCTACTGGTATATTTTATTTAAAACGGCCTCTATTTTAGTCTAAGTGTCTATGCCTCTGGTATATTTAATTTAAAAAGGCCTCTATTTTATTCTAAGTGTCTATGCCTCTGGTATATTTAATTTAAAAAGGCCTCTATTTTTTTTCTAAGTGTCTATGCCTCTGGTATATTTAATTTAAAACGGCCTCTATTTTTTTCTAAGTGTCTATGCCTCTGGTATATTTAATTTAAAAAGGCCTCTATTTTTTTCTAAGTGTCTATGCCTCTGGTATATTTAATTTAAAAAGGCAATACGGAACACGCAATGCGCAATGTGGAATGTGCCTTTCCCGCCCTCTTGATTAGGGACCAGGTGTGTTCTATTAAGGAAGCTTAATTAGCATCACAGCGGCTTGAAGATGGCAGGCAGACAGACGGTAAGTACCGCATTTCGGGCATTTTAAAACTAAATTAATCATATAAATTATAACTAATTTTGTCTCTTTTTTTCACTATCTTTGGCAGAAATGTCCAATGTGTAAAGTTAAGTGCACTAGGCTGAAAAAACACTTAAAAACGGTTCATGAAATCGATGACAAGGAGACCGGTTTGATAGCTAGGCTGGCTAGCAATCGTTGTTCAGTACGGCTAGATTGTGAAATCTGTGACAAGAAGTCTTTGGTGAGGTTGGACATGCACTTAAGCTCTACCCATAATGTACACGGTACCCAAAAAATGAAAATGGTAGCCCAGGCGAAGCGACTTTTTATGGGCAAATTGTTAGAGAAATACCGTAAGACCCAGAGTTCAAAAGACAGTGTAGCCTGTGAGACACCCGAGGAAACTGGTGACAGCCAAACTACATTTAACCCAGAGCCGGACACGTCTGAAGGGTCAAACTGTGATGGCCATGCCGTGGAAGAACCGGCATCCAGCCATTCTGAGTACGAGGCGGTGGGTTCACCATCAAGCTCAAGCGATTCTGAGGCCGAAGGCAACACACTTAGGAAGGGGAGGCATTTGATCTTACCCGAAGCTTTGGAAGGAACCAGGGTGGAAGTGGCCCTAGACGACTACCAGGCCTTTCACGTACGCTCTAATCCCACAGTGAAAGACTCAGAAAACGGCCAACAAAGAAGGACGCACGCCCTAAAATTCATTCTCCACATGGCCGAAGACACAAGCAAGCACGACTTCCATAGCCTTAAATTCATCCACAACCTGGAGAGACTAAGACAGTGGCCGTCTGCTCTGATCCAAAGCAAGTATAGCCACCCTACGGTACATATCATGCTTATAAACGCTATGTCTTTTATAAAGCACGCACGAGCCTTCCACCTGGACACACTGGGCCTTCAAACACACCAGATCAAACAGATACTCCTTCAAATCAAAAAGCTACTGAAGGATCACACTAGACATATGAGATGCCACCGGCAGGCAGTGAGAAGACTTAAATCAAGTATGTTGACATCCACATGCACATTCTGGAGAAATTACATCCATATGCATATGGTATAACCTTTGACTTATCCACTTACAGAACAACTAAAATCCACCCAGGATTTTGAGAGATTTATGAAGATAGCAGTAGTGGAAATACCCAGGCTCATAGGTGAGTGCCATAATACAGACATATCAAGCCCGCAACAGGTGCACATTTATAGGCATACATGTTTTAAACATGGTGGTTTTATCTTCCAGACCAGATGAGGGAGGAGGCCAGAGACGACACATATTGCCTCTTACAAGGGTATCTGACAGGGTATCTCGGGATGGTAACAGGCCATAGACCTGTGGTTCTTTACAATATGACCAAGGACCAAGTAGACAACGCAGACCAAGATGACAAAGGCCGTACAGTCGTCTGGGTAAGCCCACATAAGTCCACCTTACCCCCGCCACACACAGTAACATGAGAGGCATGGGTCTTTTGTAACATCCATATTTCCCCAGGTTGATCGACACAAAACGGACAGGAGATACGGCTCGGCATACCTCGCCCTGATGCCTGAAGAGGCTACATGGTTAAGAGCCATGGCTGACATCTCTTACTGCTATGGAGACAAAAAGTGCTTGTATGTCTTTCAGAGTCAAGGGAAAAAAATGACCAAAATTACCCACCTCTTTCAAAGGGCATGGAAACATGCAGGCATGGATGGACCTATCGGGTTTACCATAATCCGAACATCAGTCAGTAACCAAGTCAGACATCTCAGCACTGAGAACCGCATGTTAGTTTGTAAAAGCATGTGCCATACCATGGAGACTGCAGATCGGTTCTATGCATCTATACCTACCCTGAGTGATGCATTCAGGGTAAGAGAACTCAGAATGCAGGCATTGGATGAACCAATAAAAGGTTGAAAGAGTTATTCGTCTCTGTGTCTATTTAAAACATCCAGAAAATCATCATTCTGTATAAAATACATTGCCTAAAAAGGTGCACTAAGAGCCGGCCACACACAGTAGGATGAGAGCCCTGGATGATTTAATACATCCAGAAAATCATCATTCTGTATAAAATACATTGCCTAAAAAGGTGCACTAAGAGCCGGCCACACACAGTAGGATGAGAGCCCTGGATGATTTAATACATCCAGAAAATCATCATTCTGTATAAAATACATTGCCTAAAAAGGTGCACTAAGAGCCGGCCACACACAGTAGGATGAGAGCCCTGGATGATTTAATACATCCAGAAAATCATCATTCTGTATAAAATACATTGCCTAAAAAGGTGCACTAAGAGCCGGCCACACACAGTAGGATGAGAGCCCTGGATGATTTAATACATCCAGAAAATCATTATTCTGTATTAAATACATAGCCTAAGAATGTGCACTAAGAGCCGGCCACACACAGTAGGCTTATAGGCCTGAATTTAATTCCTCCAGAAACATATGGTATACAGCTTTAAGGAGGAAAATAATTACTACGGTGGAGTAATGCTGCCATCTTTTGGACTTTAAACGCCGGTGCGCCCTGCACATTTGAATGCAAAATGCTGGGTCTTTTTTTTCCTCCAGAAATTAGTAAAATGTTTAAAATAGTTACCCCACTTTAGGCATACTCTGAGCCCGCCACACACACTAGGATGAGACACATGGATGATTTAATACATCCAGAAATTAGTAAAATGTTTAAAATAGTTACCCCACCTTAGGCATACTCTGAGCCCGCCACACACACTAGGATGAGACACATGGATGATTTAATACATCCAGAAATTAGTAAAATGTTTAAAATAGTTACCCCACCTTAGGCATACTCTGAGCCCGCCACACACACTAGGATGAGACACATGGATGATTTAATACATCCAGAAATTAGTAAAATGTTTAAAATAGTTACCCCACTTTAGGCATACTCTGAGC